>NW_022196895.1:3758619-3766042 GCF_008632895.1 Mastomys coucha | reverse complement strand
TAGGAGGAGAGGACCTCGGCCCTGTGAAGATTCTGTGCCCCAGTGTAGAGGAATGCCAGGGCCAATAAATGAGAGAGGGTGGGGTGGCAGGCATGGGGAGGTGGGAGGCAACAGGGGTTTGTTTTTGTTGTTTTTGTTTGTTTCCTTGTTTTCTGGAGGGGAAACTGTGAAAGGAGAAATTTACATGTAAATAAAGAAAATATCTAATAAAAAAAAAGAGAGAGAATGGCATTAGCTACCCAGATGTAATTATAAGTAATGAAATGTTAACCATCATTATAGCTGACATTTTTTGTATGCATTCATGTGCATGCATGCTCATGTGGGTACACATGTGCATAGGCAAGTGAAGGCAAGGTCAAACTTGGGTATTGTTCCCTAGGAGTCATCTACTTGTTCTGTTAGGTTTCAAATCTGGGATGAATTGTGTGGTGCGTACTTAACATATCAAACTGGACCTGGCCACCAGGTTATCCCAGCATCCCTCAGTTCCTACCCTAGCCTAAACTTCTCCAGCCCAGAGTGAGCTGCCCTTCGCCATATGATCAATCATTTTGGTTACTCTTTGTCTACTGGTTCCTTTGTCTACTCTTTCAGGCCTCTTGCTGCTGCATCTGCTTCCCATCTCTCCCCTCTTTCTTGCCCTTCCCCCCAACTCCATCCCCCCCTTCCTCACATGGCTCAGGGACATGCCCACTCTTGACTTCCGTATGTCTGCTTCTGACTATATTCTTTCACACATATCTATAATAAATTTTCTCCTCCACCTAGGGCAGTCATGCCCTTTCCTTTTTATTTCTAGTTTTCATTCACTGCCTTGCTTTCTGAGACAGGTTCTCTCATTGGTCTAGAGCTGGTCAAGCAGGATATGGGGCTTGGCCATTAAGTTTCAGTGTTCTCCTATCTCATGCCCTCTCCCCAGAACTGGGATTATAAGTATGTGTCACAACAACCAGCTTTTTAACATAGGTTCTGGGCATTAAACTTGGGTCCTAATGCTCACACAGCAAATACATTGCCAACTGAGCTGTCTCCCTATAGTTGATGCTTACTGAGAATTTCTACACAGTGAGTTAAGAAGGGTACACTCTGTGCTACATCATTTAATACATTAACAACCTTGTGAGCAAGTGGCCACCCATTTTAAAGTAGTGAGGCTGTTTTTTTAGGGTTGTAAAATCAGACTTCGAAGCCAAACCTAACTGAAGTTGGAGCTAGAATTTCTTGGCAGAGGGGGACTCTCATTTCTCTTGTTGATTGACAGCTATGGGTGTTTCTTTGTTTCAGCTTGATTAGCATATTTTAGGGGAAAATGGAGATGGTACCTGAAGAGCAGCTATTGGGAGCCTTGGGAGGATGTTAGATGGTCATGTTACATTTTGTACAAAGCTAGCTTCCTGCCTTGTGGAAGTAAGTCAGGGGTACATTTTTATAAAACTCCTGTTTTTTTGAGGTCAGACAGGACACTAGGAATCATTGCCTGAATAAGGCAATCACTCCTTGTAGGATAGCATCTGCCAGCATTGGCTGCTCACTGGAACACTTGGGAAAGCTGTTAACCTTAGAGAATCCTGGGCCCCCCTCCCTGAGCTTGTAACTCAGTTGGTCTGCCACAGGATCTGGGCTTGCTTTTAGAATACTCCCCTGCTGCTTCGAATCTGCACTCAGAGAGCATCACCTGAGAAACCCGACAATCCAACTGCACTTCACACACTAATAATTGCACTATACTTTTATAAGATCCCATCTGAGTTATCATTACACCAAAAAAGCAGCAACTGTCTCTCACCTCTATAGTCCAGGTCTGAGAGAAGTAATAAATCCAACTCAGCAAATGTGCAGGTAGCCTTTCTCATTCCCTTTCTATACTGGAGGGGTATTCTGATTTGAAAATTTTACTAAATTGTGTCAGTATCCTTTTGTTTTAGACTATTAAAACTTTCACAAATGATTCCGACTTGAGGACTCTTGGGTTACAATGCTTCAACTAATGGCACAAAAGGTTATATGTTTAAACAGAAACCATGTTTCAAATAGGGATGCAGGAGGAAGAGGGTAGAAGAGGAAGGTAAGTGGGAAGAGAGAAGAGGGTGCACAGAACTGGGGAATGACCTCAGGGCCCTGCTGGTTGTGTTTGTGCTAGACTAGTGCTCTCCCACGGAACTACAGTTCAGCCCTGTACCCTTGAGTTCTGAGCTTCTCTCAGCCTGGTATACGTGTGGCAAGATGCACTGTTATGATGATAGTGTAGCAACCACAAACGGCAGCTCTCAGTCACATAATCACAAGGGTATACACAACAACACTCTACAATGTCCTATGCTGCTGAGGATGGTGTCTATAAAGTTAAATGCTTGATGCTTCTTTAAGGTGTAATGTTTTATTATGCTATCATTCCATCACAGGTACAGGTAGCTTTTATGTGGGTACTAAGCACTTGAACTCAGGTCCTCAAGATTGTACCAGTAGATACTCTACCAGAGGAGCTATCTCCCAAGTCCCTCTACCTATAATTCTCCTACATCTCCTAACATCAAGCCCAAGGCTCTTGGTGATAGCAGAGATACCCTAGAGCAGGTCACACATAGCCTACTCTATTTCAAGACCTTGTTTATAAGTCCTAGAGGATTGTATTAGCCAAGGTGTATTAGCCTGAGCCCAGGGCTAAAGGATTGGCAGTCACAGAACATGAAAACGGAAGTAGAGCATATGTCCTGACTCTGTCAGAGTTTGAAGGACAACCTGGACTCCTACCTTCCACCATCCCTTCTCTACCTAAAACTATGGTTGTTAAAGTACTACTATGGTATAAGATGTTGGATTATCAAGTGTACAAGGAAACCAAAATACAATATATACAAGCATGAGGACATTCAAACTAAGTAGTTTTGAGCCGGTCATGATAGTGCCCTTAAGATGCTAAGACAGGAGGAAAGGATCATTGCAAGTCTGAAGCCAGCCTGACCTATAAAATGAGACCTTATGGGGGTGAGGTGGAGGAGGGGGCAATAAAATGACCACAAAACAAAATTTTATGTCATCATGGATTAATGGGCTCCTTGACAGTTGGGAGAATAGAATAGAAATGCATTTGACTAGAGTACTGATGCAGTGGGTAAGTGCTTGCCGTTCAAGAACAATGACCTGGGGTTGATTCCCCAGAACCCACATAAAAGCCATGCAGTAGTGTGAGCATGTGCAATCCCAGCATTCAATGGGACAAGGAGGGATGGGCACAGGAGATGCCCCAGAAGCTCTTGGGCCAATAAAGGATGATCAGGTGAAATTAAGATTCAGAAAAATTTATGAACGACACCCAAACTGTGGAAATCAACACTGCTCCAACAAGCTCATTTCTACATTTTGACTAAAACAGATAGGCCAATAAAATGTACACAGATATTTCCTGGGGTTTTTTGTTTGTTTGTTTTTTGTTTTTTGTTTTTTCTGTTTTTGTTTTGGTTTGCTTTTTGTTCTTTGTTTTTTGAGACAGAATCTCTCTGTGTATTGCTGGCTGTTCTGTTTTTTTTTTTTCCTAGCCTATGTTAACATTCTGAAAATAGTAAGCTCATTGTATATTGTACTGATTTGTGTGAGTAAAAGGAAGTACTCCTGTATGACAAGAACTTCAAGTCTCTGAAGAAAGAAATTGAAGAAGATCGCAGAAGATGGAAAGATCTCTCATGTTTATGGATTGGCAGGATTAATATAATAAAAATGGCCATCTTGCCAAAAGCAATCTATAGATTTAATGCAATCTCATCAAAGTTCCAACTCAATTAATTCTTCATAGAGTTAGAGAGAGCAATTTGAAAATTCATTTGGAATAACAAAAAACCCAGGAGAGTGAAAACTATTCTCAACAACAAAAGAATTTCTGGAGGAATCACCATCCCTGACCTCCAGTTGTATTACAGATAAAAACCATATGGTATTGGTACAGAGACAGGCAGGTAGATCAATGGAATAGAATTGAAGACCCAGAAATGAACCCATATACCTATGGTCACTTGATCTTTGACAAAGGAACTAAAACCATCCAGTGGAAAAAAGGCAGCATTTTCAACAAATGGTGATGGTTGAACTGGAGGTCAGCATGTGGAAGAATGCAAATAGATACATTCTAACCTCGTTGTACAAAGCCCAAGTCCAGGTGGATCAAGGACCTCCACATAAAACGAGATACACTGAAACTAATGGAAGAGAAAGTAGGGAAGAGCCTCCAACACATGGGCACAGGGAAAATTTCCTGAACAGAACACTAATAGCTCATGCTCTAAGATTAAGAATTAACAAATGGAACTTCATAAAATTGCAAAGTTTCTGTAAGGCAAAGGACACTGTCAATAGGACAAAACAGCAACCAACAGATTGGGAAAGATCTTTACCAACCCTACACCTGATAGAGGGCTAATATTCAATATATACAAACACTCAAGAAGTTAGACTCCAGAGAACCAAATAACTCTATTAAAAAAATGGGGAACAGAGCTAAACAAAGAATTCTCAACTGATGCATACCCAAATGGCTGAGAAGTACCTAAGGAAATGTTCAACATCCTTAGTCATCAGGGAAATGCAAATCAAAACAACCCTGAGATTCTACCTCACACCAGTCAGAATGGCTAAGATCAAAAACTTAGATGACAGCAGATGCTGGTGAGGATGTGGAGAAAGAGGAACACTACTCCATTGCTGGTGGGATTGCAAGCTGGCACATCCACTCTGGAAATCAGTTTGGTGGTTCCTCAGAAAATTGGACCTGAGGACCCAGCAATATCACTCCTGGGCATATTCCCAGAAGATGCTCAAATGTGTAATAAGAACACATGTTCATAGCAGCCTTATTTATAATAGCCAGAAGCTGGAAACAACCCAGATGTCTTTCAACAGAGGAATGGATACAGAAAATGTGGTACATCTATACAATGGAGTACTACTTAGCTCTTAAAAACAATGAATTCATGAAATTCTTAGGCAAAAGGATGGAATTAGAAAATATCATCCTGACTGAGGTAACCAGAGCCTGACAAATGCAGAGGCAGATGCTCACAGGCAACCATTGGACTGATCATGAGGTCCCTAATGGAGGAGTTAGAGCTGAAGGGTCTTGCAACCCATAGAAAGAACAACAATATCAACCAACCAGACCTCCCAGAGCTCCCAGGGACTAAACCACCAACCAAAGAGTACACATGAAAGGACCCATAGCTCCAGCTGCATATGTAGCAAAGGATGTCCTTGTCAGACATCAATGTGAGGAGAGGTCCTTGGTCGTGTGAAGGCTTGATGCCCCAGTCTAGTGGAATGCCAGGGTGGGGAGGAAGGAGTGGATGGGTGGGTGGGGGAGCACCCTCATAGAAGCAGGGGAGGGAGGATGGGATAGGGGGTTTCAGGAGGGGAAACCAGGAAAGGAGATAACATTTGAAATGTAAAGAAATAAAATATCGTTGGGCAGTGGTGGCACATGCCTTTAATCCCAGCACTTGGGAGGCAGAGGTAGGTGGATTTCTGAGTTCGAGGCCAGTCTGGTCTACAGAGTGAGTTCCAAGACAGCCAGGGATACACAGACACAGTGAAACCCTGTCTTGAAATACTTAAAAAAAAAAAAATTAAAAATTAATAAATAAAATATCCTATAAAAATAAAATTAAAATAAATAATTCTGCCATTTTAATAAATGATTATAACAACAATGAAAAAAAGGAAAATACTCCATGCATGCTGAGCAAAATAATCTTCCTGGAGCAGCTGGTGCTTCCTAGAGCAGCTGGAGCTTCCTGGAGCAGCTGTTGCTTCCTGGAGCAGCTGTTGCTTCTTGGAGCAGCTGTTGCTTCCTGGAGCAGCTGTTGCTTCTTGGAGCTGCTGGTGCTTCCTGGAGCTGCTGGTGCTTCCTTAAGCACCATCCTTCTCTCTCACTCAGGTAGTAACACAACGTAGAGTGACCTAAGAAAATAGTCTCAAACAACAGGAGATGTCATCCCCAGGCAATGCTTCTCCCAGCATTATTTATTATAGCCCCAGAATGGAAATAAACTCATTATCCAAAAATAGAGAAGCACTCTTAAATAAATCATGTTTTGCAACTACTTAATGTACCGTTCTGCAGCAAGTAAATAAATAATTTGTAATTGTAGTTAAAGGATCACTTGAGAACTATCCTAGAAAGAACGAAAGCAAATTTACAATAGGCTTCCCCTTAAAACTATCAAAGTTATGTAAACAAAACCCAAAAAGTATAAACAGGAGAGAGAGGATCCCACACTTAAGAGATAAGGCAACAAGGCCTGGTGTGCCTTAGAAATGGCAGACAGAGCAAAGAAGAAAGAAAGCTCCCTGTGAGAGCAGAGCAGGGATGGGAAGGGAAGGAATGGAAGAGGAGAGCAGGGAGGGGAAGGGAAGGAATGGAAGAGCAGAGCAGGGAGGGGAAGGGAAGGAATGGAAGAGGAGAGCAGGGAGGGGAAGGGAAGGAATGGAAGAGGAGAGCAGGGAGGGGAAGGGAAGGAATGGAAGAGGAGAGTAGGGACGGGAAGGGAAGGAATGGAAGAGGAGAGCAGGGACGGGAAGAGAAGGAATGGAAGAGGAGAGCAGGGACGGGAAGGGAAGGAATGGAAGAGGAGAACAGGGACGGGAAGAGAAGGAATGGAAGAGGAGAGCAGGGAGGGGAAGAGAAGGAATGGAAGAGGAGAGCAGGGAGGGCAAGAGAACAGAAGGCTCCCCAGCATGTCCAGTCACCTGCTCAGTGTCTAAGAGGATTGTTGAGGTACAGAGGAAGAAGGGGCACGGAAGGAGAAGCAGCAAGGCCTGGGGAGGGAGACCACTTCCCAGCCACTGGCATGACTGCCACGGTTCCCCATTCCGATTGATTCTGCACAGGAGAAGATGCAGGGCAAGAGAGAGCTTATAATAGGGCACATAAAGGTAGCTTAGCAATCAACAAGGCTTTCCCAGAACAGGGAGTGGAAAAGAAAGACGAGGTGAATCTGTTCGTGGTAGGTGGGGTAGTGAGACCAAGAAGAACCAAAGAATCCTCCCATTCCTACTTAAGAGTGCCTGGACCAAAAGCAGTAGCTCAAACATGCACCAACAACCTAGATGCTCATTGACTGAGTGAGTAAACAAGATGCTACACCCACACAATGGAATGCCACGGTTATAGTCATGACTCTTATAATCCCACTGTGCTCAACAGTGGACCTTACATGCAATGCTAAACCATAAGATTATAATGGTGCTGAAAAATTCCTATCATGCAATGATGTCATAGATGTCAAAACAGCACAGTGCTATGTGTGGCTGGCATATCTGTGGTGATGTCGATGGATCTACAGCATTGCCAGATAAAATGAAAGAATAGTAATGTTCCTCTTTCTCCACAACCTCTCCAGCATCTGCTGTCACCTGAGCTTTTTATCTTAGCCAT
>NW_022196895.1:3755156-3756460 GCF_008632895.1 Mastomys coucha | reverse complement strand
AACTAGTACCCTCAGAGCTCCCAGAGTCTCAACCACCAACCAAGGAGTACACACAGTGGAACTGATTGGTCTGGCAACGTGTGTATAGTGGAGGATTGCAAATTTGATCATCAATGGGAGGAGAGGACCTCAGTCCTGTGAAGGTTCTGTGCCCCAGTGTGGGGGAATGCCAGGCCTATAAGCAGGAGAGGGTGGGGTGGCAGGCATGGGGAGTGGGGAGGCAGCTGGGGTTTGTTTTTGTTGTTTCGTTTGTTTCTTTGTTTTTTAGAGGGGAAACTGGGAAGGGAGAAATTTACATGTAAATAAAGAAAATATCTAATAAATAAAATAAAATAAAATGAAAGAATAGAAGTGCAGCTACACACTTGGCAATACATCAACTAAGAATAAAAAAAATGCTCATAGCCCCGACTTCTGCATATATCATACCATACTATACTATGGTGTACTGTACTACATTATACCACGCTATACTCTTGTAATTTTTAACGTTCATAAAACAGAATGTCAGGACAGTAACAGTAATCTCCTATGTGTTTTTTACTGAATTTCCTGATCATTTAAATGTATTTATTTTATGTTGATGAACATTTTGCCTGCATATATGTGTGCCATGTATGTCTGATACCTGAGGAAATTAGAAGGAAGGACCAGATCTATAATCTGGAGTTATAGAGTGTTGTAAGTCACCTTCTTGTGGGTTCTGGGAACTGAACTTGGGTTTACAAGAGCAACATGGGCTCTTAGTGGCTGAGCCACCTCTCCAGCCCTGAAATTATTATTTTAAAAAAGTGGAGAAAAAGGAGCAAGAGGAGCAGAGGGAGTTGGGCTAGGTATAATCCCAGGACTGGGGGAAGGAGATGAGGTCAGGAGTTCAAGGACAGCATTGACTACATAACAAACTGGAGCCAAACCAATCTTAAAACAAAGAAGAAAAGCAGTGGGAGTGATTGTGAGCACCGGCTAAAGGTAATGTTTTATCCATATACTAGATTGAAGGAAGGTTGGACCCTCAAAGAGACAACCTCAAGGGAGGAAGATGTCAATGCTAGATGAGAGGACTTATATACATAAAATAAATAAATAGTATTTAAAGGTAATAATAAAAAAGAAATTTGAGTAAGAAATAAAGATATACATATCTTTATATACCATATATATATGGTATGAAGGTCTGTGTATTCATATTCCTGGCTGAGTGAAGTTCCAGACCATGACCAGTGAATACAGGAGAGCCAGATTCAGATAGAGGTGTGTGTGTGTGTGTGTGTGTGTGTGTGTATGTGTAAGAGAGGGAGAGGGAG
>NW_022196895.1:3750714-3753672 GCF_008632895.1 Mastomys coucha | reverse complement strand
GGTGGAGCATGTGTCCTTATTACATGTTGGAGCATCTTCTGGGTATATGCCTAGGAGTGGTATAGCTGTCCAATTTCCGGAGGAACCGCCAAACTGATTTCCAGAGTGGTTGTACCAGTTTGTTTTCCACCTTTCAAAAATTATATGTATATATTACTTGTATGATGGAAAGCAAAATAAAATGGGCACTTTTATTATAACAGTTTTTAAATGGAACATGTTAGTATACATGTCAACTTCTGTGCAGTCTGTATGTGGCAATGAGGAATTTTCAGTCTTAATTAAACTAGACATAGATTTATCCATCCTTCCCAAAACTCATTGATATTTCCTGTGAGATAAACATTAAAGGGAGAAGTCTATTATTATAGTTCTAGAAACTAAGGAAGAGAATGAGCAGCAAGCCGGGCTGTGTGATGCTTGAAAGATGCCAAGTGACTAGGGATGGACGTGTGCAGACATCCAAGTCCCAGGCTCCTAGCATCAGGAAGAGTGCCTTCCCACAGATCTCACCTTCTCCTCTAGAACATTCAGTCTTTAGACTAGCAGGGCTGTGCACCCAAAGTGACTCGTGAACTGAGGCTGCGTCTCCTAACCACAATTCTGCAATGGTTTGAGACTAGTATCCACCAGAAATTCTAACATGGTTCATCAGCATAAAGCCTGAAAATAGTTTTGTAAACAAAAATGTGGCTATAACTGTGGGATCCTTGTGCAACCACAGTCTGAAAATATTCCTAGAAAAAGACCTTGTAGTAAGAACTCCACACACTTACAAAAGGCCACCTAGGTTTGCTTTCTTCTGATGGCAGTTGGAATGCTTTTGAAGTATATACACAGATTCCTTGATATTCTTCGTTGTGTGATCAGCTTTCCATCTCTGTATTAAAATACCTGAAATTGACAAGTTCTCAAGAATAAAGTTAAGGCTGGAGCATCAACTCACATGCTGTTCTTCCAGAGGGCCAGAGTTCAGTTCCCTGTTCACTACAGTCTGTAACCCAGCGCTAGGGACTTCACACTGTCTGGCCTCTGTACACAGTCACACACATACACATGCATGTAAATAAAAATACTAATCTTTAAAAAACAAGAAAATGGTTATGGTGAGTTATAGTTTCAGAAGCTCCAGACCCTTATTTCTTTCCAACTGTTGCCAGTCAGCTCATTTTGAGGAAGGTGGGAAGTGTAGCCAATCCTCTTTCATCGTGGACAGAGAGCAAAAGAGAAGAGACTGGAATGGGGACTGTGCTATCTCCCTATCTTCTTGGATATTCCAAGTGACCCCAGATCCCCTGCTCTCAAAGTTTCCACCATCTATGTCCTACTGGTGCCACAGATTGTGAACCAAGTTTCTTTGTCCATGGGCCTTTGGGTGTCATTTAAGACCCAACCTGCATCATGACATCTTCTTACTGTGGATCTTCTGATGAGTAGTGAATGTGTGGTCTGTGACTTGATGCTGTACCTGTCCACCACTATAGTTTCTGTAATAGAAGAAGCCAGCACCCCTGATGTGGACAACCCTACTCAGAGTTTCACAGGGCTCCTGGTCAGCCGCTATGCTACTGAGCCTTTCTGGGGGCAGATCATGCAGCCTACCCCTGCTTTCAGATGACAGCCACCTTATCTGATACTTCCATTACAAGTTCATCAAGAGCCTAAGTGACTAGAAGAAACTAAACCACTGCAAAATGTTAACTCTCACTAACCATGAGGTTAAAAATTGTTATTGTAAGCTGGCAATTTTTTTGGTGGAAAAAGTAATTTGTTATGCTCAATACTGAAGGACAGAACAAATCTTCCAGGAAAATTTGGACTTTCTGAATCAGAGGAAAAATCTGTAATTTAAATATGTTCATCCTATACAGGCAGCATCTTGTTTTGGAATGTGTTTTCACTGTAGAACAACTAATCCTCATGTCTTCCTATACTTCTCTTTTTGTGTTGAGTACACTTAAGATCTGCTCTCTTAGCAAGTTTTAGTATAGTACATTGTTGATAACAACATTCCCACTTATGGTAGCTCTCTTGAGCCCATTTCTGTCTGCTAAGAGTAAATCTTCATTAAAGCAGGCAAGAGCAATCTTATCTCACAACAGTTTGGGATGGTGAGACATTACTGTCTTCAGCAACCGAAAATTGTTACTCACAGATTTAGAGGCTGAAGGTTGGGTTCTACAGAAGATCCTATTCTACGTCCTTCCTCCTGTGTCTCTACAAAGGAGGGAGTAGAAAGGAGGGAAGGAGATACAGAGGAATGAGGGCCAGAGTGGAATACATGGATCCTCTTTTCTTCTTAAGGACACTAATCACATGATTAGTGGCCCTACTCCCAAGACCTCATCTAAACCTAATTTCCCCCAATGGCCCCATACCCAAATGTCATTATATTGGAGGTAAAGACTTAAAACTGTAAATAGGGGGGCATTCAGTCCATAACTGTCATTGACATACTAAGTCCACTTTTGTCCTTTTCACATTAACTCATCTCACCTGATGTAGACAAAGGTGGATGGTTGTCCAGTGATAAATGTTTATGATAAAGCAATCCTTCTCATAACCTAAGATCTGCCCACATTAACCACTTTGAAACTGTTTCTGGAGAAATACAAGTGTTCTAATACCGTAATCACTCATGGATACCTGAGACCACAGTATGTAGATATTCAAGCTGAGAACATTGATCTGAGGGTTATTGTAGCTTTTAATGGCATGATCATTTTTAAGGAATTTAACACAAGACTTGAGTAAGTGCTCAATAATTTTTTGTTTCCTTCCCACCCCCTCTTTCTTTATGGAGCAGAATACTGTGGCCCACTTTGAGCATCTGTGGTCTACTGTGAACACCTGTGTTCCACTATGAGCATCCATAGTCCACTGTGAGTACCTGTGGTCCACTGTGAGCATCTGTGGCTCACAGTGAACATCCATGGTCCACTGTGAGTATCTGTGGTC
>NW_022196895.1:3739945-3750581 GCF_008632895.1 Mastomys coucha | reverse complement strand
GGTCCACTGTGAGCATCTGTGGCTCACAGTGAACATCCATGGTCCACTGTGAGTATCTGTGGTCCACTATGAGCATCTGTGGCTCACAGTGAACATACATGATCCACTGTGAGCATCATATGTCCCCCTTGCCTTCAGGTAGAACAACTGCTGATATCCAGTTTTGAAAGTATTTTTTATTAGATATTTTCTTTATTTACATGTCATATGGTATCTCCTTTCCCAGTTTCCCCTCCAAAAGTAAAAGAAAGAAAAAAAAGAAAACAAACAAACAAAAAAACCCTGTTCCCTCCTCACTCCCCCTGCTCACTAACTCACCCTCTCCTGCTTCCTGGCCCTGGCATTCCCCTACACTGGGACATAGAACCTTGACAGGGCCAAGGGCCTCTCCTCCCATTAAGCTGAGAGGTTTTCCATCTCTCACGGAGTTGTAGCAACTTACAATAGCCTCACCTGAGTTCTTAATGGTATATGTGTGATAAAAGAAGACATTTAATATGTAAGTGTTCACAATCTCCCTGTCTATGTAGAATCCACCCCTCCCCTTCCATCTTAGGAGCTCTTTCTTGGCCAGTCTCATTCTTGGTATTTTTCACTACACAGTTTGGAGATGGGAGACAGCAGGGCCAGAGGGATGTGAAGAAAGGGAAGGATTTTAGCTTTAGGGTCAGCTCTGAGCTGTTCTGTGTGTATAATACAGGTAATGAGCAAATCAGAGGTAAGACTATGAAAAGAAGCTCAATTTTAAACATATATATTAAGAAAGAGATGGGGTGGGGTAGGAGAAAGGATGGAAAAGCTCCACTAGACTGATGTTGAGGAAATCTGAGGTGGCTAGAGAGACTCTCTAACAAACAAGGAGTTTGAAAGTATAGAAGAATAGTGATGTTTGTAAAGTACTGTGTGTATTACATGAAGGAACCACACACATTTCTTGAAAAATGCACATAAGACACTAATGTGTTTTGTCAGTTACTTTTGGGTTATTGGTCGATTTTTCTTCACACCAGGTAATGGTGAAGCTGGTTCATATGCTCTTCATTATGTGCTCGCAGTTTCATGTACATTTTGGATTGTTACTCCAGTTTGATCTGAAGCTGTGATGAAATCGTCTGACCAAAAGCAACTTAATGGATGACAGGACTGTTTAAATGTACATGTTATATAATATGTCATTGAGAGATGACAGCATAGGAACTCAAGCAGAAGTTGTGGGGGAAAGCTTCTTTCTGGCTTACTCATACAGACATGTTCAGTTAGCTTTCTTTTGTTTTCTATCCTTCTCTTTGGTTTGGCTTTTGTGACAGTATCTTCCTACATAGTCCTGTCTGTCTGGAAACTCACTATGTAAACCTGGCTAGTCTTGAACTCACAGAGGTCTGTGAGGGATTAAAGGTGTACACCTCCACACTCAGCTTGGCTAGCTTTCTTATACAGCTTAGGACCATCAGCCTGGGGAATGATTTCACCCACAGTGGGCTGGGCACTCCTATATCAGTTAATGATCAAGAGAATCTCCTAAAAATATGTCCATAGACCAATCTGATCTGGGCAGTCCTTCAATTTAGACTCCCTTCCCAGCTGAATCCAGGCTATATCAAGGTGACAGCTAACACTAACTAGGACTAACTAGTTTTAGATTTTTTTGTTTGCTTTTAGATAAAAGGTTTCTCTGTGTAGCCCTGGCTGTCCTGGAACTCACTCTGTAGACCAAGCTGGCCTTGAACTTAGAAATCAGCCTTCCTCTGCCTCCCAAGTGCTGGGATTAAAGGCAAGCGTCACCACTGCCCAGCTTAGTTTTCGATTTTAAAATGAACATTTATTTCAGGAATGCAAAGCTACTACTAATAATAGCACTGATGTTTTTGCTTTTGGTCAGATTTCCAGATGTACTGTAGAACATTTATACAAGATTACTTTATGCACACATGGTCAGTAGTGTTTATAGTTGCTGAATCTTCCCTGATTTAACCATAGAACTAGAGACTAGGTTTCCCATCCTCCATTGTAGCTAATGGGCTAAGTTTGCATTGGTGGAAAGGGAGTAGAGGTATTTGTGCAAATTCTGCAATAGACACATGCACAGCCAGGCATGATGATGTTTATCTAGAATCCCAGCCTTGAAGAGGAGGCAGAAGCAGGGGGATTACGAGTTCAATGAAAGTCTTAGATTCCAACCATTTGAATAAGGATATCATAGGAGCAACCATACAAGAGCAAGCCAGCTCTCTACACATGACATTGCCCACACACGCTGTGGCTAGGTCTGAGCTTTGTCGCAATCACAAATGGCCAAGACCATCAACTTGTACAGAGAAAAGGTTGGTTGGCTTCACGGTTTCAGAAGTGCCTGTCTATGATTGGGTCTATTGCTTTCTGACTTGATGTGAGGTAGCATACCCCATCATGTGACAAGGTAGCATGCCTTATCATGTGGTGAGGTCACACGCCTTGTGGAAATGAATAGTGAGTGAAACAGAACTGTTCATCACTTAGCCAGGAAGTAAAAGAGAGAAAGAGGCAGGCCCAGCCACTTCTTCAGGACATCTCTCTATTGACCTAATGACCGCTCACTAGGCTCCAAGTCTCATAATCCTCTAGGTTCTGAATGGTGCCACTTTGGAGACAACATGCAGGCCCTTGGAGGACATGAATTATTCCAATTAGAGCATGTTCCTAACCTGAATAGAAGTCCCAGGGCTACAAATGAGCCCCAGGGTGTCAAAGACACACCCAGGGTCATCAGTTCTATTTATGTGAGCCACAGTGTCAGCACTGGGCGGGAGTATTGGCTTCTCGGCAGTCTGGGGCTAGTACTAGGAATGATGTAAGGTTGTTAATGTAGTTCTATACTGAAGTATGCTTGGAAAGTTGTTTATGGAAATTATCATAGTTTACTGACTCAGACTTCCCCTCTCCCTACTCAAAGTTTGAATGATTTTCCACACCTTTCGTGCCCTGTAATAAAAATCCCTTTAGATGAAGCAACTAGAGTGGACACTTAAGCCCTGACTGTTCTACAACACAGATGTGGCTGAACTACAAATATTCATAAAATAAAGAAGATACTAATGTGTGGAAACATTGATGAAACATCCTCTTTTTTGCCATTTTTGTGGAAGTTGCTGGATTTTATAAATAAGTTGTGCTTGACTAGAAAGAAGAGAGAGACAGATTAAGAACACTGGAAAGCTGCTAGTAGATCTCCCTGCCCTTTTCTTTTGAAGAAAGCATCAGCAAATACTTTCTTTTTTTTTTTTTTTTTTTTGGTTTTTCAAGACAGGGTTTCTCTGTGTAGCCTTGGCTGTCCTGGAACTCACTCTGTAGACCAGGCTGGCCTCGAACTCAGAAATCCGCCTGCCTCTGCCTCCCAAGTGCTGGGATTAAAGGCGTGCGCCACCACCGCCCGGCAGCAAATACTTTCTATAAAGAGCTAACCAGAAAATATTTTAGGCTTTGAGAGCTATATGATTGCTTATGGAATCAGGTTTGAGATTTTGATGGAAGACAATTGTAGCCATAGATATTACCCAAATGGATGGATGTGGCTATATCTTAAGAAAAGTTCATTTACAAAAATAATTAGTGGCTAAATTTAGCCTATAGGATCACAACCATCTGAGCTTCCACAGTAATGGTATTCTGGGTTTTCATCTTGTCAGAACCACCTGGAACCAACACTGAATTCCCCAGCCCACTGTGCACCTAGGTGCAGTCTTGTGATTAAAGTTGCTCTATGAGATGAAAGCAGAGATGACCTAGCCTGCTCCCAGAAGAGCCACTGAAAACTGGGTGGGATGAGGGCACTCTGCATCCTCTTTGTACACTATTTCTGCTAGGTAGGATGCTGACATCATGGCTGAAACTCCAGTTACAATTTTATTTATTTTTTTCCATTTTGATATATGTGTGTGTGTGTGCATGTGTGTGCATGTGTGTGTGCATGTGTGTATGTGTGTGTACAAGTGCACATACATGTATAACCCTGAGGCTGATGTCAGGAATCATCCTAAATCACTCTTTAACCTTATTCAAAGAAGCAGGGTCTCTCAATCAAACCCAGAACTTGCAAAATACAGCTAGTTTCACTGGTGAGCTTGTTCTGGAACCTCCTACCTTTCTCTGCCTTCTGACATAGAATTAAGGGTGAGTGACCATACTGGGAGCTTCGTGTCTGCCAAACAATGTGAAGAACTGAACCCAAATCCCCAGAATCCAGGAAAATCTGATTGTGAGAATATACATCTGTAATTGCTCCAGCATTGCTACTGCACCATGGGAGATGAAGCCAGGCAAATCCACAGAAGCGCACAGGCCAGCTAGCCAGGCACACACAACAACAAAACAACAAGAAACCCTGACTCAAACGAAATGGTCTGACACCTAACGTTAACCTTTAGCCACCATACACATGCCAGGACACATGTATGTCTATGTGTGAGTGTGTGCATGCATGCACACATACATATACACTCATATACACCCCACATTTGCTATTTTCATAGCAAATAACATAAGTAGATAAAAGCAATTTCATTAAGGGAATTGAAAGAAGTCCAAATATAATTATACACTTTAGATTAAAATTTCATAATTGAAGCACTTGGTTACTGTTCATTCAACTGTTGATATGCATACCAAATCACTGAGCTATTAAAAATAATTTTCTTAGCTAGTTTTACAGGTATTTCTACACACACACACACACACACACACACACACACCAAAATAAAACGAAACAAAACAAAAAGCAAAAACAAAAGAAAGAATAACAGGAAAACAGCTTTTCTCTCTCCTCCCCACACCTCAACTCTATCTTTGAGGAGAGGGTCTCACAGGACAGAGTTTTTCCCTGTTAAGAGGCCTTGGCTGACCTAGCCTAGAACTGAGCTGCTACAGTGGCTGAGTTAATACTTTGCTATTCAGAGTGGTCTTTGAATCATCCTAAGAACTTACTGGGGCCACATACTCGCCAGTGAAGCACGCGAGTAATGAAACGTGAGAGCACTGGGCTTTGGTTCTACCACAATGACATCGTGAGGAAGCAAAGGCCCTCACCTGTTAGCTCTTTTAGCAATCAAAGTACAGAGAGCCTCAATAAAATTCTCCTGTATTTCTAAACTAGCAACCAAAACCCAAGCTGGAAGAAAACGAAAATGAAAGATGTCTCAAGCTATGACCTCTTTCTTTTATGGGTCCAAAGCACCTGGGAGTGGACTCATCTCTGGTTCTAAGGATGAAGAATGAGACTCAAGCAATAAATCTCAATGACAATCTTTGCCACCTGCAGAACTGCTTAGGGATCCTAGAGTCTGTTAAACTTTGATAAATAAAACTAATAGTTTTACTCTTTGAAGCATCAGTTTTATTGTGCATCTGCAACAAAAAGTTAGTGTTTAATATTCTCACTGATATTTGTCAGTTTCCTGAGTGCTTCAATTTAAAGAGGATGAGCACTTATATTACAAAGGATAAATTGTTTTCCTTCCCCACTTGTCTCACCTTACAGTCCTCCTGGCTTAGTACAACAAAATCCATGCTGCAGAGACTTGGAGGTGAGATGTGATGTAACTAATACATGAAAATACAAATGCTGAAATAAATTTGAGGGATTCCAGGATTAGAATAGTAAGAAATAGTACAAAAAAAATCAACTCTGCTCTCTGTCAAAGAAAGACTCAACCTTGTCACAAGTCCAGCAGCCACCAGGGAGAAAAAGAGTCCCCTTCAAGCAACAAGAATATGGAGTAAATATGAAATAGATGACATGGCTCCTCCCCCAGAGGTTTTGAAAAGCCGGGGCAGAATCTTATTACAATGTGACTGTGGTCTTGAGTAGACAGAATCAGGTAGATCTTCTAACATTTCAAGGTGTGTTTCTATCTCAGCTCAGTGGATAATCTCTGAATAAATAGTAGTGGCTATTAGTGTTGTACTGAAGAGCAAGCCCTGCGCACTGTTCCTTGCGGTAGTCTAGGTTTTAACTGTCCCCCAAAGACTCAGGTTAAAAAGATGGCAGCATGAAGCTATTGGGTGGTGGGGGCCGGTGGTAGGTTTGCAGATCATAGGGGAGTGGTCCTGAGAGGTGCTCCTGTACCCCTTCTCTTCCTCCTCCCTTCTCTCCTCCTAGCCACACCGCAGCACTTTGCTGTGCATGCTCTCTGTCATTACCAACAACCAGCCACGCCACCAGAGACTGATGAACTAGAGTCTCTAAAGCCATGAATCCAAATAAACTCCTTTTCTTTGTAAGTTGGCTGTCACACATATTTGTTGTAGTAATGAAATGCTAAGTAACATATGCTGTATCCTACCCATTTTCTAAACTTTGGCTGGAATATTCAGAAATATTGGCAAGTAATAGTGAGGTCCTTGTGGCTTTAATGGCCACAGAATGCAGAATTTTAAAGCGCTTGACTTCCTTCTTAAAAATATACATAATCCTTACATAGTTGAAAGTTTTATTTCATTAGTTTACACATGAAATGTCTAAATAAAAGTTTTACCTAAATGTCCAAGTCAGGTAGGAGAGGATTAACCATGTAGTTTCTTATCTGTCAATGTGAAGGCCAGCCATCCTATCTCTTGCCTAGCCTGGACCAAATATGAGACTTTCAGGACTAAATTAAACAGTTTAGCATTATACAAAGTC
This sequence comes from Mastomys coucha, assembly GCF_008632895.1. NCBI lineage: Eukaryota > Metazoa > Chordata > Mammalia > Rodentia > Muridae > Mastomys > Mastomys coucha. The sequence continues at coordinate 3,743,929 of NW_022196895.1, read as the reverse complement.
CCTCATGCATAAGTGTGTGCATGTATATGAATATGAGTGTTCACATATGCATTGACATGGTTTTCTTTGGGTTTAATCTTCGACATTAGTCGAATGATCATTCAGATACTAAAGCTCTTTCCAATTTGTGGCCTATGGAAAGTGCCATCCAAGGAAATTAGTAATAAGCCATCAAAAAAATTAAACACGGAAAACTCCAAAGTTTGGTACCTGAATTGTTAAGTGAAAATGGAAAATTCTCCAAACAGAAATACATAAATTGTTCTTTTTTGAAAGAGTGCTTCCCTCTGGGCCCTAAAAATACATTTGGCAAGAGGATTCCTTTAGGCTGAGGGACTCATAGTACAGATGAAAAGGGATTTTTACTTTGTTGATTCATTTCTATAAATGTTCACAAAATTTCAGAAATGGTCTAAGACACACTTCAGTGTAAGACCACTGACTCTGAGTCCCTCAGCATCTAACTTCCCTCTCTGTAGGGGTGTTTGTGTGTGGAGCATATGTGTGTATGTATGTGTGGTACACAAAGGTTAGTGTGTGAGTCTGCACATATAGGCAGAGGGTGTCTGCCTCTATCACTATCCTCCTTACTGCTTTGAAACAGCCTCTCACTGAATCTGAAGTTGTCTGTTTAGGCTGGCCAGTGAGATCCTGGGATCTGCCTGTTGTTACACACAATGCTGGGGATAATGACACTGCAGCTATGCCTAGCTTCTTATGTGGGTCCCAGAGACTTAAACTCAGAGCTTCATGCATACACACCAAGTGTTCTTACCCATTAAACCATTTCCTCAGGACCTAGACCACAACTCATTGAACCAAAAATGTCATAGGCTCATTTATGACCCAGGATAATGACTGTGAGCGAATGTATTTTAAACCCAAACAATGAGAATCTATGACTAGATTTTAAAGAAAAAAAATTCCTACTTCTATATGTAATCATTTGGGCTTATAATTAAGTAAGCATATTGGAAACCTTTTAATATTTATGTTACCTTTCTAGTAGGACTATATTTCAATGTAACAAAAATCCTTATGTGATAAGAGAAAATTTTATTTTTATAGAATAATGCCACTTATAAGAAGAGACATTGGCGATCTTTAGTGAAATCATCAACCTGAATCAAAGTTATCAATTATTTTTTACAAGATTATAAACCATTTTTAAAAGCAAAAACATAAGAGTAGTCGAGAATCAAGGATTCCAAACCTCCAAAATCATGCCAAAGATCTTCCTAGTAAGAGGAGATGGGTGTACATGAACCATGGAAAAGAGTGGATTTTTTTGCATCCTGCCAATTGGGTTCCACTTATGGAAACCATCAAATATTAGGTCTCCCACTGTGACAGACAATGAGATGGAACCCATCTGCTGTGAAGTGTCTTGCTAAAATGCTTAATGTGAATTGAGCAAACTTTTAGGTCTAACTTGCAGTGTGTTAAAAAAAAATAGAGGGGAAGTGAAAAAGTCAAATGGAAGTAACAGAACGCACCAAAAGAAATCAAGAAGGTGAATTATCCCAGTGGGTCATTGGTCTGGTCAGTGCAGTAACCCTGCGTGTGATGGAAAAACCTTATGGATGACACTGGGTTCCAAACAGAGAAATAATCACATTTAACACGTGGCCCTGACTTTGACTTTTATTTGGAGACACTACCCATAAAGGACACTTGGGGAGCAGTTGAAGATTTGAATATGGATGGACAAGACAACAAAAATAAAGATTTCCCAAACTTATCCGACTCCAGGATTAGTGGCACATGGGGATCTGAGGCAGAATCAGGAGTCTCAAGTTATCCTTAGCCACACAGTGAGTTCAAGGCTAGCCAGAGCTGAGTAAGACCTACCTCCCCAGACCTCTCTATAAAAAGCTTCACTTAAGAAAGTGAAGATGTCCTTCCAATCTGGTCCTGTGCCCTGAGCAGAACTTGGGCAGGAACACTAGTCTGACAACACCCAGAAGAAGCTCCACTCTCAGGCTCTCTAACACACCCAGGATCACAGGATAACAGGATCACAGGATAAGAGGATCCCAGGAGCTTGGTCATACCAGGATCTCAGGGTCCTAGAGGCAGCTTGACTCCCAGGAGCTCTGACACACCAAGGATCTCAGGATCACCAGGATCCCAGAATCATAGGATCACAGAGACAGCTGAACTCTGAGGAGTTCTGACACAACCAGCATTACAGAAAGGACAGGCTCCAATCAGATATAGTGAGGACAGGTAGCACAAGAGATAACCAGAGGGGAAGAGGCAACCTTAAGAACATAAGCAACAGAAACCAAGGTTACTTGGCATCATAAAACCTAATTCTCCTACTATAGCAAGTCCTGAATACACCATCACACCAGAAAAGCAAGATTCAGATCTAAAATCACTTCTCATGATGATGACAGAGAACATTAAGAAGGACATAAATAACTCTCTTTAAAAAATACAAGAGAACACAGGTAAACAGCTAGAAGCCCTTAAAGAAGAAACACAAAAATCCCTCAAAGAATCACAGAAAAACACAAACACGTGAAGGACATGAACAAAACTATCCAAAATCTAAAAAATGGAAATAGAAATAATAAAGAAGTCACAAAGGGAGACAACCCCGGAGTTAGAAAACCTAGGAAAGAAATCAGGAGATTTAGATGCAAGCATCACCAACAGAATACAAGAAATAGAAGAGAGAATCTCAGGGGCAGAAGACACCTTAGAAAACATTGACACAACAGTCAAAGAAAATGCAAAAAGCAAAAAGCTCCTAACCCAAAACATCCAGGAAATCCAGGACACAATGAGAAGACCAAACCTACGGATAATAGGTATAGAAGAGCGTGAAGACTCCCATCTTAAAGGGCCAGTAAATATCTTCAACAAAATTATAGAAGAAAACTTCCCTAACCTAAAGAAAGAGATGCCCATGAATATACAAGAAGTCTACAGAACTCAGAATAGACTGGACCAGAAAAGGAATTCCTCCTGTCACATAATAATCAAAACACCAAATGAACTAAACAAATAAAGAATATTAAAAGCATTAAGGGGAAAAGGTCAAGTAACATATAAAGACAGACCTATCAGAATTGCAGCAGACTTCTCACCAGAGACTATGAAAGCTAGATGATCCTGGGAAAATGTCATACAGACCCTACAAGAACACAAATGCCAGACCAGGCTACTATACCCAGCAAAACTCTCAATTACTATAGATGGAGAAAACAAGATATTCCATGACAAAAATAAATTTACACAACATCTTTCCATAAGTCCAGCCCTACAAAGGATAATACATGGAAAACATCAATACAAGGAGGGACACTACACCCTAGAAAACGCAAGAAAGTAATCTTTCAACAAACCCCAAAAAAGATAGCCACACAAACATAATTCCATCTCTAACAACAAGAATAATAGGGAGTAACAATCACTTTTTCTTAATATCCCTTAATATCAATGTACTTAATTCCTCAATAAAAAGACATAGACTGACAGATTGGATACAGAAGTAGGACTCGGCATTTTGCTCCATACAGGAAATGTACCTCAGTGACAAAGACAGACACTACCTCAGAGTAAAAAGTTGGAAAACAATTTTCCAAGCTAGGGTCCCAAGGAACAAGTTGGAGTAGCCATTCTAGTATCAAATAAAATCAACTTCAACCAAAAGCTATCAAAAAGATGAGGAAGGACACTTCATACAGGTGAAAGGAAAAATTTACCAACATGAGCTCGCACTTCTGAACATCTATGCTCCAAATGCAAGGACACCCAGAATTCTCAACTGAGGAATACTGAGTATCTGGAAGCACATAAAGAAATGTTCACCATCCTTAGTCATCAGGGAAATGCAAATCAAAACAATCCTGAGATTCCACCTCACACCTGTCAGAATGGCTAAAAACTCAGGTGCAGCTGGGCGGTGGTGGCGCATACCTTTAATCCCAGCACTTGGGAGGCAGAGACAGGTGGATTTCTGAGTTCAAGGCC
>NW_022196895.1:3737097-3739743 GCF_008632895.1 Mastomys coucha | reverse complement strand
AAAAAAAAAAAAAAAAAAAAAGAACCTCAGGTGCCAGCAGATGCTGGTGATGTGAATGGGGAGAAAGAAGAGAAACACTCCTCCATTGCTGGTGGGATTGCAAGATTTTATAACCACTCTGGAAATCAGTTTGGTGGTTCCTTAAGAAGATGCTCCAACATGTAATAAGGATACATGCTCCGCTATGTGCATAGTAGCCTTATTTATAATAGCCAAAAGCTGGAAACAACCCAGATGTTATCCCTTAACAGAGGAATGGATACAGAAAATGTGGTACCTTTACACAATGGAGTACTACTCAGCTCTTAGAAACAATGAGTTCATGAAATTTTTAGGCAAATGGATGGAACTTGAAACTATCATCCTGAGTGAGGTAATCCAATCACAAAAGAACACACATGGCATGCACTCACTGATAAGTGGTTATTACCCCAGAAGCTTGGAATACCCAAGATACAATACACAAACAACATGAAACTGAAGAAGAAGGAAGATCAAAGTGTGGATATTTCAATTCTTCTTAGAAATGGGAATAAAATACCCATGGAAGGAGTTACAGAGACAAAATGTGGAGCAGAGACTGAAGGAAGGACAATCCAGAGACTACCCCACCTGGTGATCCATCCCATATATAATCACCAAACCTACTACTGTGGATGCCAGCAAGTGCTTGCTGACAAGAGCCTGATATAGCTGTCTCCTGAGAAGCTCTTCGAGTGCCTGACAAATACATAAGTGCATGCTCACAGCCATCCATTGGACTGAGCACAGGGTCCCCAATGAAGGAGCTGGAGAAAGGACCCAAGGAGCTGAAAGGGTTTGCAGCCCCACAGGAGGAACAACAATATGAACTAACTAGTACCCCCAGATCTCCCAGGCACTAAACCATCAACCAAAGGGTACACATGGTGGAACTCATGGTTCCAGGTGCATATGTAGCGGAGGATGGTCAAGTTGGTCACCAATGGGAGGAGAGGCCTTTGGTCCTGTGAAGGCTCTATGACCCAATGTAGGGGAATGCCAGTGCTAGAAAGCAAGAGAGAGTGGGTTGGTGGGCATGGGAAGTGGTGAGGGAATAGGGGTTTTTTTGGAGTGGAAACCAGGAAAGGGGAGAACATTTGAAATGCAAATAAAGAAAATATCTAATAAAAAATTAATGGAAAAAAAACAAATAAAGCAACTTGAGATGGCAAACAAAACAAAACAAAACAAAACAAAAACCAAAAAACCAAAAAAACAAAAACCAAACACCAACAAAGTTGATGAAATCTCTTCCCATTTTGTAGGCTGCTACTTTGTGCTACTGAGGTCCCCTTAACTGATTGTTGCTCTTTGTGTCTCGGCTGTTGGTGTTTTGTTCAGGAAGTTGTCTCCTGTGCCAATTCATTCAAGGCTGTTCCACACTTTCTCTTCTATCAGATTTATTGCATCAGTTCTATGTTAAGATCTTTGATCCACTTAGATTTGGTTTTCTGGTGCTCTGGATCTATTTGCATTCTCCTGTATGCAACATCCAATTAGACGACCACCATTTGTTGAAGATATTTCCTTTTCTCCATTGTACAATTTTGGCATCTTTGTAAAAATTCAAGTGCCCATAGATGTTTGGTTTTAACTCTAAGCCCTTTATTCTAGTCTGTTGATCAACTTCTCTGTTTTTATGCCAGTATCATGCAGCTATTATTACTATTGCAGTTATTATTGCTCTGTAGTACAGATTGAAATCAGGACAGTGATAGCTCTAGAAGTTCTTTTATTGTACAGGATTGTTTTAGCTATCCTGGATCTCTTGGGCTTTTTTGTTTGTTTGTTTGTTTGTTTGCTTGTTTTTCATATGAAGTTGAGTATTATTTTTTCACGGCCTGTAAATAATTGTGTTATAATTTTGATGGAAAATGCATTGAATCTGTAAACTGCTTTTGGTAAGATGGCCATTTTTACTATGTTAATTTTACAGATCCATGAGCCTGGGAGATGCTCTTCTGACATCTTCAATTTTGTTTGTCAAAAACTTGAAGTTTGGGTCATACAGGGTTTTCACTTGCTCGGTTAGAGTCACACCAGGATATTTCATATTATAGTTATTGTGAAGGGTGTTGTTTCCTTAACTTCTTGCTCAGCCCATTTATCATTTGTATATGGAAGGGCTACTGATTCTTTTTTTTTAATTTTTATTGCATTATGATGAGAAAAGTTACATGATTTCAATTTATCTGAATTTGTTAACATTTAAAAACATACTTTAATTAAATAGAATTGAATCACATTCTTTTTTCCCTTTTATACCACTGCTCATCCCATAGACCCCCCTTCAATACCTACAATATCTTTTTTGTCATATTCCTTAAAATCTATAAAATATTATAACAATAAAAATAAGTATTATAAAAGTTGTTTGATATAAAACAACAATCAATTTAACAGTCTTATATAGATGCTCATCTACAGCCATAGTGAAAATACATTTCTATCAATATAAATTTTAAATAACTCCAAACATATTAGTTGTATACTTAAAAATAATGCATCACCACTAGTATTTTCTTAAATGAACATGAATATATAAAGTCTTTTTGTCTGTTTTGTATTTAGTAGAATTTAAAATCTTGGCTCTTACTGTGGTACAAGCCCAAAATAAGAACAATT
>NW_022196895.1:3700874-3734960 GCF_008632895.1 Mastomys coucha | reverse complement strand
TAGCTCTTTACCTGTGTTCTCCTGTATTTCTTTGAGGGTGCTATTTATGTCCTTCTTAAGGTCCTGTACCATCATCATGATAAGTGTTTTTATATCAGAATCTTGTGTTTCCGGTGTGATGGTGTGTCCAGGACTTACTATGGTGGGAAAATTGGGTTCTGATGATGGCAAGTGACCTTGGTTTGTGTTGTTTATTTTCTTAAACTTGCCCCCTGCCATCTGGTTTACTCTAGTGCTACCTGCCTTTGCTAAATCTGACTGGAGCCTGTCCTTTCTGTGATCCTGGTTGTGTCAGAACTCCTCAGAGTCAAGCTGCCTCTGTGATCCTGTGATTCTGGGATCCTGGGATCCTGGGCTTGTTAGATCACCTGGAAGTGTGGTTTTCTCTGTGTGTTGTAGGATTGGCTGCAGAGCTTGTGCCCAAGGTCTGCTCAGAACACTAACCCAGACAGATTAGAAGGAACCGGAGTCACTAGGCTGGCAGAGTTCCTAAGTGCCTAGTCCTGCTGGTCCCAGTTACTCCCAATGTTGGGACAGATGTTGGTTCCTGGTTACCTCTGATCCTGGGTGTGTCAGAGCACCTGGGAGTGGAGCTTCCTCTGGGTGTTGTGGATGGGCTACTGATTCTTTTAGTTAATTTGTATCCAGACACTTTGTTGAAGGTGTTGTTGTTGTTAAATTTTTTTACAGTCCAGTTGTCATACCCCTCCTGGTCCACCTCTGACAATTCCTCATCCCATTCCTCCTCCCCCATCTCCAAGAGGATGTTCCCACATATCCACACCCCTCCAGACTTCCCCATTCCCTGGGGCCTCAAGCCTCTCATAAGTTTGGTGTATCTTCTCTCATTGAGGCCAGATGAGGCAGTCTTCTGTTGTATATGTGTTGGGGGCCTTGGACCAGGTCATGTATGTTGCCTGATTGGTAGCTCAGTGTCTGAGAGATCTTGGGGGTCCAGGTTTGTTGGGACTGCTCATCTTCCTATGGGATCCTCCTCCTTCACTTCTTCCTGCCTTTCCCTAATTCAACCACAGGGGTCCCTGACTTCAGACCACTGGTTGGGTGTAAGTATCTGCTTCTGTCTCAGTCAGCTGCTGGTTAGGGTTCTTGGAGGGCAGCAATGCTAGGCTCCTGTCTGTAAGTAAATCATAGCATCAGTAATAGTGTCAGGCCTTAGAGTCTCCCCTTGAGATGGGTTCCAATTTGAGCAAATCGCTGAGCCTCCTTTCCCTCAGTTTCTTCTCTACATTTTTCCCTGCAGTTCTTTTAGACAGGAACAATTCTGGGTCAGAGTTTTTGACTGTGAGATGCAGCCCCATCCCTCCACTTGATGCCCCGTCTTTCTATTGGAGGTTTCTTTCTACTGAAGTTCCCTCTCCCCATTGTTGGGCATTTCATCTAAGGTCCCTTCCTTTGAGTCTTGAGATTCTCTTACCTCCCAGGTCTCTGGTACATTCTAAAGGGTCCCCACACCTCTCACCTCTTGAAATCTTATATTCCCATTCATTTTGCTAGCCCTTGGGGCTTCATTCCTGGTCCCCCTCCCCATACTTGATCATGTTCTGCTTTTCCTCTGTCCTTCCCCCTCCCCTGTCCCACTCAGTTCCCTCCCTCCCTCTGCCCTCTCCTTTCTTCTCCCTCCCAAGTGGGATTGAAGTGTTCTCACTTGGATCCTTTGGCTTGTTAACCATCTTCAAGGTTACAAACCTGTGGATTGTATCCTAGGTATTCTATATTTTTTTGGCTAATATGAATTTCCTTTTGGGCTTGAGGTACCTCACCCATGATGATATTTTCTAGATCCATCCATTTGGCTGCAGAAATCATGATGTCCTCATTCTTAATAGCTGAATAGTAAGTATTCCATTGTGTAAATGAACTGCATTTTCTGTATCCATTCTTCCATTGTGGGACATATGGGTTGTTTCCAGCTTCTGGGTATCACAAATGAGGCAGCTATGAACACAGTGGAGCACATGCCCTTGAGGCAAGGTAGGGCATCTTTTAGTATGTGCCCAGGAGTGGTATAGCTGGGTCTTCAGGTAGAACTATTTGCAGTTTTCTGAGGAATCTCCAGTTTGATTTCCAGAGTGGTTGTATCAGTTTGCAATCCCACCAGCAAAGGAGAAGTGTTCCTCTTTCGCCACAATCTGGAGAACATGTGTTGTTACCTGAGTTTTTGATTTTAGCCATTCTCCTTGGTATAAGGTGGAATCTCAGGGTCGCTTTGATTTGAATTTCCCTAATCACTAAGGACTTTGAACAGTTTTTTAAGTGCTTCTCAGCCATTCAAGATTCCTCTGTTGTGAATTGTCTGTTTAGTTCTATACACCATTTTGGGGGGGGGGGGCTTGGGTTGTTAGCTTTTTTTTGGACGTTAGCTTTTTGACTTCTTTATATATTTTGGATATTAGCCCTCTATCAAATAAAGGGCTAGTGAAGATTTTTTTCCCCAATCTATAGATTGCCGATTTGTCCTATTGACTATGTCCTTTGCTTTATGGAAGCTTTTCAGTTTCACGAGGTCCTATTTATCAATTCTCGATCTTAGGGTCTGAGCCATTGAAGTTCTGTTTAGGAAATCCCTCCCCCCAAACCTACCCCCATGCCAATGAGTTCAAGGCTCTTCCCCACTTTCTCTTCTAGATTCAGTGTATCTGGTCTTATGTTGAGGTCCTTGATCCACTTGGACTTGAGCTGTATGCAAGGTGATAAATAGGAATCTATTTTTATTTTTCTACATACTGACTGCCAGTTAGAGCAGTACCATTTATTGAAGATGCTTTCTTTTGTCCTTTGCATAATTTTGGCACCAAATAGATTGGACCAGTTAAGAAAATTCTCTTGTCACATAATAATTAAAACACCAAATGCTCAGAACAAAGAAAGAATATTAAAAGCTGTAAGGGAAAAGGAACAAGTAACATATACAGGCAGATCTATCAGAATTACACTAGACTTCTCAACGGAGACCCTAAAAGCCAGAAGAGCCTGGACAGAGATCATACAGACCCTAAGAGAACCAAATGCCAGCCCAGGCTACCATATCCTGTAAAACTCTCCATAGATGGAGAAACCAAAATATTCAATGATAAAACCAAATTTAAACAATCTACCAATCAAGCCCTACAGAGGATTCGAGAAGAAAAATTCAATGCAAGGAGGATACCTATATCAAAGAAAAAATATTAATCATCTCATAACAAAACAAAAAGGAGAGAATCACATACACAACCCCAACAACAACAAACATAACTGGAACTAACAATCATCTGTGTTTACTATCTCTTATTATCAGTGGACTCAATTCCCCAATAAAAAGATATAAGCTAACAGACTGGATATGCAAGCAGGATCCAGCATTTTGCTGCATACTAGAAACACACCTAAATACCAAAGACAAACACTACTTCAGAGTTAAAGATTAGAAACAAGTTTTTCAAGCAAACAGTCTCAAGAACAAAGCAGGAGTTGCCATCCTAATATACAATAAAACCAAAAGTTATCAAGTGTGATGGGAAAAGACAATTCATATTCATCAAAGGAAAAATCCACCAAGAGAAAGTCTCAATTCTGAACATCTATGCCCGAAACACAAGGGTTAGAGCTTGGCTTAGACCAGGGAAGGAGAAAGGAAAATCAGGACCTGAGTTCAATTCATTTCTTGTTGCTGTATTTATTTATTTATATATTTATTCTTTCAACAGAAAACCTAAATCTCTGTTGAGATCCAGAGGGCTTGGGCATAAAACTTGAAAAAGCCTGACGTGAGAGTTGAATACATTCTTTTTCAATCAGGCTTAAATTTCTGAAATAATGTTCTCTCTTTGCATGTTTTAGGGAAGGATGTTGGTAATATGGTCACAAAATCTTTAGCAGACACATAAATGTCAGTTTACAAAGATTTCTAACTCCAGCTCCAGGGGATCCAATGTTGTCTTCTGGCCTCTAGGGGCACAAGACATTTACATAATGTACATATATACATCTGGGTAAAGTACTCAGATACATAAAACAAACATACATAAATACACACACACACACACACACACACACACACACACACACCACTACTTGTTTTGGCTCCTAAGAATTGCATTTATATTTTAACATAGTTGCAAAAAATGGAAAAATAATATTTGTGGAATGGGAAGATTGCATAAAATTCAGAATTCAGTGTCCATTTAAATAAAGCTTTATGGGAACACACAACCATTCCCTCACTGACTTATGGTCGAGACTTGGAGGGAAAGCAAGAAGGGTATAAATAGTTAAACATGGTGCTCAGGAATGAAATTCTCAAAAATAAAAGCATTAAAGTTAATTTTTTTGTACTCCAACTCCTACCAGAGACCGCCCGTTCAATACCTGCAATACTTTTCATTTTTTCATTTTCATTTTTTTATTTTGTCTTATTTTTTAAAATATATAAAATATTGTATCAATAGAAATGAGTATTATAAAAGCTGTTTAATATAAAACAACAATCAATTGAACAGTCTTATGTAAATAACCCCAAACATAGTAACTGTATATTTTAAAATAATTTATCACTACTAGTTTTATTTAAATGAACTTAAATAGATAAAGTCTTTTTGTTTGTTTGTTTGTTTTGTTTTTAGTAGAGCTTAAAATCTTGGCTCTTACTGTGGTACAAGCCTGAATAGGAACAATTTTTAGACATTGGAGTTCATTGTCATAAGGCTGTACTTCAATGACCCTCATGTCACCAAAGGATTTTACCTCCATTGTAGCTAAGAGCTGACAGTTCTGCTGCACCAAGGAATGAATTGTAGGCACGATTTTGGGATACAGAATTCCTGCTATGGTCAAAGCTATTTGACTTGAGTGATTGTCTTCATTCTCAGCCCACAGGGAGCAGGCTACATTCATTTAAGAAATGGTGTGCGTATTAAGATGGTCTATCCATGAAGTCATTCACCAACTGTTTCAATGAACAATGGTTCTGCTTGGAGGGTGGCATAGACATTAGGTGAGGGTAAGAATTTGGTTCATTACCTGTGCTAATTTGGAAAAGCGTTCATCTCAGAGAAAGAGTAACTTATAAAGTCCTCTTCTTCAAACTTGATAAAATAGTTACAAACATCGAGCAAAACATTTAGTCTCACTCTTTGTTGTTCTCTTACAAGCCACCTCACAAGTTAATTGTCTACTTTTTCATTGGCTGTATAAATAATTTTGAAATATGTAAGCTGTTCTGAAAACCATAGTATAGTGTAAGAACATCAAGGAAAAACCCCTACTAATAGAGAGGCTGAGATAGGAGAAGCCTGATTTCAAGACCATTATGTGGTACACAGTAAGACACTGTCTTGTACAAACAAGCAGAAAGTGTATATGGATTGTACAATATTGGACCTATTTCTCCAAATACCAAATTAGAGAGACCACTGGATGATAGTCAACAACTTCTAATTCCTCATACTTCTGAATTTCAATTGATTAGGGTATGTTGGTAATATTAATTTTCATATTAAGATATATTAAGAAAAAGTAATTGTTACCTCCTGTTATTTTTGTTGTTAGAGATGGAATTATGTTTGTGTGGGTTTATTGAAAGATTACTTTCTTGCTTTTTCTATGGTGTAGTTTTGCTTTTTATGTTGGTGTTTTCCATCTATTATCCTTTGTAGGGCTGGATTTATAGAAAGATAGTGTGTAAATTTGTTTTTGTCATGGAATATCTTGTTTCTCCATCTATAGTAATTGAGAGTTTTGCTGGGTATAGTAGCCTGGGCTGGCATTTGTGTTCTTGTAGGGTCTGTATGACATCTGCCCAGGATCTTCTACCTTTCATAGTCTCTGGTGAGAAGTCTGCTGTAATTCTGATAAGCCTGCCTTTATATGTTACTTGGCCTTTTTCTCTTACTGCTTTTAAAATTCTTTCATTGTTTAGTGCATTTGGTGTTTTTATTATGTGACAGGAGGAATTTCTTTTCTGGCCCAGTCTATTTGGAGTTCTATAGGCTCCTTGTATGTTCATGGGCATCTCTTTCTTTAGGTTAGGGAAGTTTTCTTCTATAATTTTGTTGAAGATATTTACTGGCCCATTACCTTGGGAGTCTTCACTCTCTTTGATACCTATTATCCTTAGGTTTGGCCTTCTCATTGTGTCCTGGATTTCCTGGATGTTTTGGGTTAGGAGCTTTTTGCTTTTTGCATTTTCTTTGACTGTTGTGTCAATGTTTTCTATGGTGTCTTCTGCCCCTGAGATTCTCTCTTCTATCTCTTGTATTCTGTTGATGATGCTTGCATGTACGACTCCTGATTTCTTTCCTAGGTTTTCTATCTCTAGGGTTGTCTCCCTTTGTGATTTCTTTACTGTTTCTATTTCCATTTTTAGATCCTGGATGGTTTTGTTCATTTCCTTCACCTGCTTGATTGTGTTTTCCTATAGTTCTTTAGGGGATTTTTGTGTTTCCTCTTGAAGGGCTTCTAGCTGTTTTCCTGTGTTATCCTGTATTTCTTTGAGGGAGTTATTCATGTCCTCCTTAAACTCCTGTATCATCATCATGAGAAGTGATTTTAGATCTGAATCTTGCTTTTCTGGTTTGATGGTGTTCCCAGGACTTACTATGGTGGGAGAATTGGGTTCTGGTGATGCCAAGTAACCTTGGTTTCTATTGCTTATTTTCTTATACTTCCCTCTCACCATCTGGTTCTCTCTAGTGCTGCCAGGCCTGGTTAAATCTGACTGGAGCCTGTCCTTCCTGTGATCCTGGTTGTGTCAGAACTCCTCAGAGTCAAGCTGTTTCTGTGATCCTGTAATTCTGGGATCCTGTGATCCTGGGCCTGTTAGAGGGCCTGGGAGTAGAGCTTCCTCTGGGTATTATGGGACTCGCTGCAGAGTTTGTGCCCAAGGTCTGCTTGGGTACTGACCCAGACAAACTGGCAGGAACCCAAGCCACTGGACTGGTGGAGTTCCTGCTTGCTTGGGTTCCGCTGGTCCCAGGTAGTCCTGGTGTTGGAACAGATGTTGTGCCCTCCTCACCTCTGATCCTGTGATCCTGAATGTGTTAGTGGATGTAGTGCCTGGGAATGGAGTTTCCTCTGGGTGTTGTGGTAACTTTGAGCCCTAGTTCTGCTCAGGGCACTGGCCCAGACAGACCAGGAAGAACTCAAGCCACTGGACTGGTGGAGTTCCCACATGCCTGGATCCTGGTTACTCCTGGTGCTGGGACAGATGTTGTGTCCTCCTCACCTCTGATCCTATAAAGGTAAATTTGTAGAAAGGCAAATTCTGAAGAACAAAGGGTCCGGAAGGGGTGCTCCTCAGTTCACTTCTTTATGGCATACACCAAGACCCAGGAAACAGTACCACTTGCCTCCAGAGTGGTCTTCCTACCTCAACTGACACAATCAATATAAAGTAGTCAATATGGTAGGAATTTTGTGTTTTCTTTGCCTCCCCCCCCCCCACCAGTTTCTTAAATCAGGGTTACTCTTTGTAGCCCTGGCTACCCTGGAACTTCCTCTGTAGACCAGGCTGGCTTCCAACTCAGAATCTACCTGTCTCTGCTGGGATTAAGGTCCTATACCACCACCACCTGACAAGTAGCTACTAGATTAAGACTCTAATAGAAGGAAGTCCACTTAATCCTCCCATCCCCTCCAACATAAAGGGAGGGCCACGAGGAGATTCTAGGCCAACTCAGTGGGAGAGAATAATCCATATTCCACCACTAATGGCACTTGTCAGATATTTTAAGCATAGATACTGGGTCAAATTATAAAGTGGAATCAGGAAGTATAGATTGTGGGGTCATATAGAATTTTGGTACATATTGATTTACACACACAGGAGTTAAAATTTAAAGTCTTGTTCTCTGGAGTCCGTTAAGTTCCATGTAGAGTCCTACTAGGTGGTGGCAAGTTTTTTCTGCATTACACTAAATTCCTTTCTTTCCTTTGCTCTTTCCTACTTACCTCCCTCCTCCCTCCCTTCCCCCTCCCTCCCCCCTCTGTCCCTCCACCCTCCTTCCCTCCTTCCTTCCCTACCTTCCTTCCTTCCTTCCTTCCTTCCTTCCTTCCTTCTTTCACTCCTGCCTGCCTGCCTCCCACGATGGGGTTTGGCTACATTGCCCAGGTCTTCAACTTTTAGGCTGAAGTAATTCTTGGTGCCCACAGTAGTCAGGACAATAGCTTTGACATAAGAAAAATTGTTTCTCAAGCTGGAATGCTGTTCTCAAAATTATTGTAGTGTTGGAGTATTTCTAGGTCTCTGAAGAACAGCAGTGTGGCTATTTTTCATGTGCAGGTACCAAGCACACAGAAAGTCCCTAGGTACTTTGGTATCAAGGGGCTGATATTCCTTCCATCCTATTTCAGCAATATGAAATAAAACAAGGTACCCCACTTAGGCCTCACTTGATTGATTGCTCATAATTTGTATTTTTTACACACACTATAGCCATTTTTAAATTGCAGTGGTAAAATACTTTCATGTTTTCAAAGGAACAGGCTAAATTTGACTTATAAATAATTATCAAAGATGGTTATCTCGCCAGACTTTGTGGTACATAGCTATAATCCAGTCCTCAGAAGGATGTAGCAGGAGGATCCTGATTTTGAGGCCAACATAGTGAGACTTTGTCTTTTAAAAAAATTAAAAATTATTGCAGCTGAGAGATGGCTCAGGAATTAAAACCCTTGTAGCTCCTGCAGAGAACCCAGATTCAGTTCCCAGCACCCTTATGGTAGCTCACAACCATCTGTGACTCTAGTCTAAAGGAATCTGATGCCCTTTTCTGACCTCCCCAGGTACCAGGCACATACTTGGTACCCAGGCATATATGTAGGCAAATCAAAGAACCCTATCTTACCCCTTACTGCTCACAGGAACCAACCACATCCTTGCTATGAAAAGCTGAGGGTCAGTGCCCCTGGCTCTCAAAAGCACACTGCTAAACTTAAGGTCCTGCTTCTGAGTTGTTAAAGGACAAGCCCAACCATCTGCATTAGAACCACAGACAGGAAGCATGTCCGAGCTGTGCCCTGATATTACATATGGTATAATATTAAAACTCTTTAGAGCATAAGATGGCTTTTGAAAATTGGAGATTAGATGGATTAGAACATCTGGTCATTCTGTGGTGCCTCTCAGTCTTGTTAGATCAGCTTATATCCTGGATGAGATTTCCTAGAAAAAGCAAAGTTACTTCAAATGTGTGGAAAGAGATGCCCTATTGCATTCTGTGGATTAATTAGCTACTCAATGGAAAACTTTTAACTATCAATCTCTATCTCACAAGACAATTAAATTTCAGAAGACTTGAAGCATAAATAATTTTTAACTTTATTAAAAGGAAGGGATGGGAACTGGAGAGCTTGCTCACTGGTTAAGAGATCACACTGCAGAGGACCCAAGTTCAATTCCCAGTACTAATGCTAAGGGGCTCACAGCCACCAGACCCCCAGTTACAGAGAATCCAATACCCTCTTCTGGCCTCTATGAGCACCCTCACTCACCTGTGTATATTCACACACACACACACACACACACACACACACACACACACACACACAAAATACGTTTTAAAAAAGGAAATGAAAGAAAAATGTCTTCAGTAAGAGACAAAACCAAGTACCACAGAAAGAAAATCTGACATAACACACATGGGTCATGTTTAAACTTTCCAGAGATAACATGGGTAAAGGTGAAACCAAGACCCAGTAAGATACTCTGTGTAAACTGCCCCATCCATCCATCCATAGACACATGCTTTCTAAATCAATTAGTCACCTCTGCCCCATCCATCCATCCATAGACACATGCTTTCTAAATCAATTAGTCACCTAAAAGCATATGCAAATTTAATTTGCTTTAAAAAGTTAAAGAGCTCATCTAGCTACAGTGCTGCATGTCTGTAATTTTAGCCCTAAGGAGATCAAAGAAGGAGGAGTCTCATGAGTTCAAAGCCAGACTGGGCCACAAATAGTCAAAACACTTCTATTAACAATAATAATAGACTAAGAAAGAAAAAAAAAAAACCCCAACCAATGAGACTTTTCACTCTCTGTCCAGGCAGACTACAAACACTGAACTACAAATGCTGCATATTTTACAAGGTAAGGAGGTTTCAGGGATGTGTGTGCATCATCAGAGTGGGACGAGGTAGAGGAGGACAAAGTCTAATACTAAGAGAAAAATCAAGAATGTTGATCAGTTTATAATAAGAAACATATTTCCTTCAACCTAGCAATCCTACTGTCATGTAACTGTTTCTAGAAAAATGTTTAAGCATGAATAGGAAGAGACATATACAAGGATATATAGAAATTAATAATAATGAAAACTGGAGTAAATTGCTCACGTGGTATGACTGAATAGAGTATGGAGCATTATGCAACAGTTTAAAAGAAGTTACAGCTACACATAGTGTACAGGAAAGGTCTCTGTGATGTCATTTAGTGAAAAAACTATTTCAGTTTAGTAACAAGCTACTAAGCTATTTTAACATTGGTGTGAGAATATATGTTCTCGTATACAATGT
This sequence comes from Mastomys coucha, assembly GCF_008632895.1. Lineage (NCBI taxonomy): Eukaryota > Metazoa > Chordata > Mammalia > Rodentia > Muridae > Mastomys > Mastomys coucha. The sequence goes on along the minus strand of NW_022196895.1, from coordinate 3,724,446 downwards.
AGTATCATTTATTAACAAACTGAAAGACAACTGTAATGTGTTTCTAATCGTGTATGTGAAGGCACTGAGAGAGGTCAAAGGGATGTACGCACAGGGCACTGGCCACATTTGGTGTGTCCTTTGCAGAATGCGACTTGCCTAGGTGCAGCAGATTGTCTGCTGTTCTTCCTTAAGAGTTAGCTTATGGGGAAACACCTACTCTTCCAGAAGTTGTTATTTATGCAATTACATTGGAAACCATCTAGAAGGCTTGTGAGATGCCTTTCAGAACCTGCTCATATTGCCACCTTTCCCAATCGTACTGCTGTCCTAAAACACCAGTTCTGGGACTCCACAGTCAACTTGGCTAACTGTAAAGTGAGCCCGGTCATTGTTCATACACTTGTTATCTCAGAACATCTGAGCAGAAATGGTTTTTTTTTTTTATATATACCATTCTCTCATTCTCTGCCCATAAGTATTAACTGAGAAGGTGAGTTTTAAAACATTTTTAATCCCCTACAAGCACTTGGATCAATAATAATTCTGAAATGTCAAGGTACCTTGGAAAAAATATCCAAACACCAAAAGCAACTCCCCACACACTATAAGGTGAAAATAACATATATCTATAATTGTATCATAAGTTAAATAAAATAGATGAAAGATTTTGCCAAATATCCTTAACAGCTCCCTAGCTTCAGAAATGGTAATATGTTACTTTCAGGTTATTGAAAAATACTTTAAAAATAGGGTTAGGCAAGTTTGTGGAAAACTTATTATTTTTATTTTACACCTTAGTAAATTTGGCAAAACCAACATCAAATTAACCAGAATTAAGTTTAGGGCTGGAGTTTTCTTTCTCCGAGCAGGGGTTGCCTTTTTGTCTCTCCCCCAGAAAAGGGTACCATCCACACACTGCCCAGAGCTTCCCTCTCCCCACCGCTGCCCATCCACACACTGCCCAGAGCTTCCCTCTCCCCACTGCTGCTTCCAAGGGCAACTTTCACATCTGAGGCTGGGGATGCAGATATACCACTGCATAGACTGGGAGCGTCTAGAGAAAAATCAATCTAGGAAAAGGTGAAATTTAATATGACGATAAAGGTGTCTGAGCTATTATAAAAACGGATACTTCCCCTCGCACACAGGCTGCAACCTGGAACATTTTCTGTGACCTGTTCGGAAGATACTTTCATTTTTAACACGGGCCTTCTACTGTCCCTCCACTGCAAACTAGACCTGAAGCATTAAGTCCCCCAGTCCAATGGAAACGTGATATATTAATTTTCAGTGACCTCGTGTGAGACTAAGGGGTGTGTGGCAAATAGATATTTATTTAATACTGTATCTCTTATGCGCGGGGGTGGGGGAGGAAGCTGAGAAACTAACGTGCCAATGTGTGGTGAAGTCCCCAGGAGTTTTTAAAAACACGTGTAAATACATTGAAACACTAAAGATCACAAAATTCCCTTGTTCTGTACTACCATAGCATTACTGTAGCACACAGTTCCACAAACCAGTAGAATATTATGAAATCAGAATCACATTTGCGGTTGCTGCTTCGTCCCAGGGAAGGGCAGGTCCGAAGGGATGGTTGCACCCCAGTGCCTAAGGAGCATCTTTACACAGACTGCGAAAGAGAATGCTCACTTTCTTCCTATAGACTGTCAACTGTACCTGCCTTTGTTGTGAAACTTGCCCGCTGAAAATCGGTGGTTGAAATAGTCAGATTTGTCCCTGGGGTTTAAGCCGCTGAGGTGGCCTCTGTGGATCAGTGCCTGCCCTCAACCTACTGCACAAGCGCAGCGCAAAAGCAGCAATGCAGCACGGCCAAGGACCATCATAGGACAGAAACCCGGGAACAGCACAAAAGGGGATCGATCAAACCACAGCGCACACTTGCCTGCAGCGCAAAAATGAAAAGCCAGTCACCTTCCTTGTTTAGATTGTGCCTTGCTGAGTTTCTTGCTGCTAATTGAGAAGGCGGCAACTTTGAAGAATCGAGGGTGAGATTAGTTCTGAAAATATCAGCTTTATTATATATTTTAGCCACTTCTAGACCACATAAAAGGCAGATTCTTTCGTGGGGCTCTACATCAGCCCTGTGTAGCTATCGTTAAGCGAGAAAAGTACAAATGATGCTAATTCTTTCAGGTATTTTTCGTGTTTAAATCTTTAGCACTTAAAAGACAGAGCGGGTATCAAAAACAGCGGGACCCAGCCACCAGAGCAGGAGGCTTGGTGCTCCACCTCCATGAGTTTCTCTCATCCAAATGCGCAGTCTTTGGTAGATTATAAATCACATCTTAGAGAATGTGGTAGCCGTTCTTTCTTCTTGCTCCGTGTGACTTTAGGTTCTAACCCTGGGGCGCACGTAGGTTGATCCAGGTCTCCTCGACCTCTGTCATCTGCACACCTGGCTATGGCAGCACGAGCACCTGAGCTCGCCTTGCCCCTCCTCTGCCTTCCCGCACCTCTACCCCTGCAGAGCTCTTCCCGCGAAGCGGACGCTTGCCTGGCCTTGACCTCCACAGCCTGGACTTCGCGGGCCAACCCAGTGACATCAAAAGGCGTTCCCAGGTGCAAGAAGCTCTAACCTCCAGTTAATCAGGAGAGAAAACACCTGGGGCGTCTCCGCCACCTCCTTGCTCCCGGTCTCGCTTGGTGACATTTCCGGCTCTAGGAGCAGCTACAGGATTTGCACCGCAACCTCTGTACTGTTGACGCGAGCCCCGGGCTCCGGGTAGCTTCTCGGATTACTCCCTTGAGCGCAAAAGGAAAGGAAGAGCCCGTCTTGCTGGGCGCTGCTAGGCGAAAGCATCCGGGAGCCGTGCCCTGCCGGGAGGATGCCACTGCCCGAGACTCCCGGCGTGGCCCGAGGCTGAGTCCACTAGAGGGGTTAACTGCTGCTCCCGCGGCCCGGCGGGCGCGATCGCTTCCTCTCTCGCAGCCCGGGAACATGGATACCGCGCCCGCGGGATGTTCGCAGGCTGGACCGGGCAGTCGGGAAACATGAGAAGGCTTCGGTATTCCGGTTCCCGGGCCGTGCGCACCCGTCTGGGTAAATAAAGCCGAGACGACGCCGGTGGCCCGGGTGAACGCGAAGGAGCCGGCGTCGAGAACATGCGGTGGGGATGGGAGTGTGCCTAGTCCCTAGACGGGACAGTCAGTCGCTGACTGCGGACTCCGTGGCCACAGGTACGGCCCCGACACCCCTTCTCCGAGCGCTGAACCCCTAGGCTCAGCGAGGCTGGGGCGCCGCTGCTCCTCTGCTCTCAGCACGCCCCTGCTCTGCCCTCCCCTCCCCCACCTCCGTCTGAGATCTAGTGGGTGACGCGCCCCGGGTGTCGGTCAAAGCTAGAGGGTGGGTCTGGGAAGCATTTAGTAACCCACCTGGCCGCCCTCGCTTTGCTTTTTAATTATCCGCGGGGCAGTTCTGCAGGGATCGCGCTCGTCAGCGCTGCTAGGAGCGAATCTGGGTAAGTGTAGAGCGCAAGGGCTGATATGGGGTGTTGGGGACCTCTCACGGGAGCCCAGGAAGAATCGGAACCGCAGGTCTCCATTGCCTCGTGCCTCACGCCAATTGCAATAGTTCAGAGCTCTCCTGCTGCCGCGCCTGCAGTCGCAGAGCTAGAGCAGGCGGTGTTTGCAGACTGTGGGAAAGGTCCTAGGTTTTGCTTGGAAAGTGCGCTGTTGCGTTTAGGACTGGGCTGGTGGGAAAAGGTGGAATGGCATGGGGGAAGGACGCTTGCACTCACAAAGAGGAGTGGACATCCCATTGGGATGGGGGAGTCAGGCTCCCAAACTTGCTTTGACACTTCGAAGAGGCAGGGTGCGCACTCCAGGCCGGTACCTGCCTGCACAGGATTCAACCTTAGGGCACCAACTCAGCTGCCACCAGAGGTCTGACTTCATTTTACACACCAATACTGACCATGGCCCTCGCCTAGTTGCTATGGCTTGTCCCAAATGTCGCGTGTAGCAGTAGCAGCCACTGAAGTGACAAGAGGAAGGGGAGGGGGGAGTTGGCGAGTGTAGGCGCTGCGAGAAGCTGTGTGCTGAGTGTGTGTGGTGTGTGTGTGTGCGTGTGTGTGTGTGTGTGTGTGTGTGTGTGTGTGTGTGTTTTGAAGGGATGCTGGGAGTGAGTTGAACGAGCTACCCGAGTTGCGCGCGGAGTGGGGAGAGTGTCGGAGGGAGATCCTGCCCGTGGGCTTGTTCCGATTCTCGCAACCTTGTAGTGGCTGTTCTGCAGCCACGCGGCCTTGTTCCGGCTGTCCGTACCCGGCCGGCTGATGCCCCAAGGCACCCCAACTCCAGAGATGAGCCCCAGACTGTCCTGGAGCTCACAGTCTGAAAGGTGTGCGGGCCTCTGCCAGCTTCGAGGCTCCCGACGTCTTAAATGGGTTCGAATTCCTGCGGACTGTAATCCCCAGAGACACAGGAGCTGGCACCTTCGCTCGGGGTTCCCTAGCAAGATTGGGGGAGGAGTGGACGGTAATCTGTGACATCTTTGACCTTACACCATTTAATTTTCAGGTTTGGGGCTCTATTCCTAATTTCCCATTGCCTTTATCCTACCGGGAGAGTTTAACCGAAAGACGCAGGGGTCTCCATCATATGGTCCAGGATCTAGAAGACATGAAAATCCTGACACCAAGATCTAGGGCTCATTGACGTGTCCTTGTGGATGCAATTATTCATTCACGTTACTTTAAATCGTCTCTTCCTTCCATCCTCCGGATACCCCGGAAGAAATGTTAATCTGTGTGGTGCTTAGTGAACATCTCCCTAACTTGTTTATTCTGCTTTGCTATTCAGATTGTGTCTCTTTTAAATTATTTGTTTGAAGCCCCTAGAGGTGTGGGAGCTTGATTGACCAGAGGAGCAGGGGAGGGAACTGTCCCAGGAGTGCTATATGAGTGTGTAGGTAGCTAGGTATGGAAGAAGGGTGTTCCCTGGTCACTAGCAGCCATACAGCCCTTCCTTTCAGCTCAGCAGCCCGGCAGCCCAACCAAATTCAGGGCTCCTGAGTTGCGGGAACCTGGGCACGGTCGGAAGTAACATGCTGTGTCTTGATCTTCTAGAACCCGAGCCTGGCTGCGGAACTCCTGGTGGACTCCGAGGCTCTGCGGCAAGGCCGCGCGTCCCTGCCATCACCCATCATGAACACCATCGTCTTCAACAAGCTCGGAGGAGCTGTGCTTTTTGAAGACCGAGGTATCCCAGATCGGGATCGTGGCAGCCGACCATTCGGTGGCGTCCTGGACAATCCACACACAGGCCCGGAGATGGGCATTCCAGGAGGCCCTTCCCTCAAGGACAACCTCAGCCTGAGACACCGGAGGACAGGGTATGCGCATGCCCGGGGTGCCTACAGGCGAATCCGAAAGGGTAGGGGCGGCAAGAATTGGGTGGGTGAAGTGCAACAAGATCGGAGTCCGCAGCTTCCAGGATTTACCGCCTCAAAATTGGGAGGATTAATTCCTTAGAACAGTTCAGAAGAGACTTGATAAAAATTGAGAGCGCCCAGTCTTTCCGCACCTTGACAGAGACCCGGCGTAGTTTCTTGCTTCCTCTGTAGTACAGCAGGAGCAGATTGAGCGCTGTGCGCTGTGACAAGGTGGAGTCAAAGAGATGGTTCCCAGGTGAGACCTCAGGAGCTTCCTTTTCTGTAGCCCGAGGATCTTACCCGGGCCCCGGACTAAGTGTTGGGAAGGTGTACTCCCCCAGGGCGTCCTTGGCGCATACAGCTCCGCGGGGTCCGCGGCGAGCCCGGAGAAAAAGGCTGCCGGTTTGGAGGCTTTCGGTTCCTGGGGCTAAGAGGGTTGTCCGGGCTCAGGAACTCCGGGGCGAGCCCTCTGCTCCAGTCCCGGGGTGTGCGGCGCAGTGTGTGCCGGGCATGGTCCTCGCGGCATCTAAAGCAGCCGGCTCTCTCTAGAACCACGGCGCTAGCTGCTTATTTTTGCAGCACTGCTGGTTGGTAAAAGAGATTAGGCTTTCTCAGGCTGTTACTACCAGTCAGTGCGGGTGGAATTGTATTTCAAAGAGTCTGAAGAAGCTCACGAGGCTGAGGCAGGGGCTCAGTCGCCAAAGCGGGAACTGGGGCTGGGAGCGCTCGCAGATGCGCGCGGCGACACCTCCTGGAGCCTCCCGGGAGCGCAGCACCCACTGCGGGCTCCAGGGCCAGCTGCTGAGTGTTCCTTGTAGGAGTCTGCTTTCCTGAGGTCTTTTACAAACCTTTAGCTGTTGGTACGTTTTGAGCTTTTCATTTTCTTAAAGAGGGAAAGGCCTTAGAGCGCTTTTGTAGATTCTGCCCTTTTTCCAGCTTCTCGCACTTTCAGAGTATTAAATGAAACAAACACAGAGTTCACAGAGCCTAGGCAGCCATCATCTTTTGCTTTGTTTCCTGCGCCCAGTGTGTGTTCCCTAGCCACTGGCGACCCACAGCCCAAAGACCTGAGCAAGAGAACTTGGAGGACTGGCCATTCTCTGAGCCAGGGCCACTCAATGGCCTGAAGGAGAAGTCGAAAAAGGTGTCAGCTCTAGATCCAGATCTGCAGTTCAGTGAATGGTTTTCCAACCACGTGGCGCGTTCGTCCCTACCCCTACATCCCTGCCTTACTGGGATCAAAATAGCTCCGCCTTTCAGTATAAATGTAAGGCCTTGCCTTTGGCGCGTGGTTCCGTGGCCAGCATGCTATTCAGAAAGATGTATAGGAGCCGGTGCTCACACCTAGAAATTGTGGGGTTTCCTTTTCTTGCTTTGCCCTGACTTTGGGGGTTGTTAGAGTTGATTGCTTTAGTATAGGTACCCTGGGTTGCTGGGAGGTTGTGGGATGATGGGGCGCTCTGCGCTTAATCCCTGAGTGCTGACATCGCAGAAATGCGATCTATCATGGAAGGTCTTCAGGCTACCTTAAGGTTCCCCTAACATGTCCCCTCTTCTCCTCATGTCCCAGGGCTCGGCAGAATGGAGGGAAGGTGAGGCATAAGCGACAGGCCCTGCAAGACATGGCGCGGCCGCTTAAGCAGTGGCTTTACAAGCACCGAGACAACCCGTACCCTACGAAGACTGAGAAGATACTCTTGGCTCTAGGCTCACAGATGACGCTAGTGCAGGTAATCCAGATTCCTCCAAAGTGGGTCTCCCGCTAGCAGTGGCTGGGGAGCAGAAACACAGTGCTGCTGCGATTGTGCCTCATCCTGCCTAGTTCAGAGGCAGGTCCAGATCTTTGCCTCTGTTGCCACAGAGGATGAGGGCTAGGCACAGGTGCCAGGCCCTGTCGTGGAAAGGGATTTTCCCCGTATCACTCATCTCAGTGTGAAAGGTTGGGTCCAGTAGGAGTTTCCATGATGCATTGTTGCAGGTAGAGGGAATGGAAGGCTAGCTGCAGTGTGATACAAAAATGGCTAGGAATCTGGATTTAAGAGCAATAATAGATAAGGATGGGCTACCTACCGTTATTTTCAGTCATTGGTGTGTATCAGTTACCAGGAAATCTACTTAGAGCACAGATTGTATCCTGCTCTGCTCACTGTTCCAGATTTTGTAGTTCTGGGGCAGGGCCATAGTGTGCGTTTCTGAGGAGTTCCCAGGTGATGCCAAGGACTCCAGTTCAGCTTTGAGAACCTGGGAGCCTGCAGGTACATATTGGACCCCAAGTCAAAACTCATGTACATACTAAGTAAAAATAACTATTCTTCAGAGGTAGGTCAGAAAACAGGAAAGTCAGGAAGAGGCTTTTAAATGCTGCCTCATCCTGGCCCCTGCACTTTGCTACTGCTTTCTGGTGGACTAAGGAGAGAAGACTCCAGAGTGTGTATGGCTGGTTCCCGTTGCCAGCCATGCCTGCATGTTTCTTTTCTAGTGAACAAACACTGCTTTATATTTAATTAGCTTTTTTTAAAAGCACAATCAGTATTTGGTATTCTCCCAAACACGTGCTACAGAGCAGTTAGCACCAGTGTTTTACCAAGGTGAGTGGAAGCTGCAGGCAGAGGACTCTAGATAACAAATCCCGGATTAAACGCTTTTCCAACACACTGCAGTGTTCTTTACTAAATGTAGTGATGCAAACTTTTGTGTAAACAACAGATTCAGAACGAGGAGTCCACAGGGCAAGGTGGAAAGCTCTTTATATTGCAGTAGCTGGGAATTTCTTTTATATTAAGATAGCACACGTGTGCAAGTTTGGACATTTCATCAAACGTATGACAAGAGGATATCGTGAGATCCAAGATAAAACTGCACTCGATAAAATAAAAATCTCTTTCCAGCGTATTTAAGAATTACTGGAAAGTTTGACAGAGCATTTGTGTTGGCTTGTAGCAACTCTCCACAAAATTCTACCATGTATTTTTCTTCTTATTTTCAGAATACAGTTTTAGAGAAAAACATCTGCTTTCCTTCCTATTAACAGGAAATTGTAATAATGGTGATTTGCCACAACACTGGAGGCAAAAACCAATTCTGTATTCTTGGCTTGAGATCCATTTAGCACAAAACTGTGAACTTTGCAAAAGCAGTTTCTAAATAAGTTATTACAATCAGAAAAAGTTGACTTATGAAAATAAATGCATATGCTCCAATGTCAATTTAAACATGTCTGTTACTTGTTCTGGACATATGCCTACTTATGGAGGTGCTTGAATACTAGCAGTAAGTTCAACAATAAAGTAGTACATTATTTTGGTTATGATATGGTTTCACAGCAGTTCATATGTAAAACGAGTCTATTTGACAAGTTTTTAAAAACAGCTTTTAATGAGAAATTTAAACTATTGTATTTTAGTTGCTATCTTGGGAAAACTGCAGTACAAAGTTATATTTTTAATTTACTTATGTAGTAACTTGCCACTTATAATGATAATTTTAATACAAAGAACTGCTTTCACACTTATATTTTGGTAATATTACATTTTTTTAAATCTATGTGAAATTTTTGTTCAAAATTTGTTTGTTCTTTCATATGACTCAGAGAATAAAAATATGTAATTCTTAAATGAAGTAAAGATTGTTTACAATAATAAATAATACATGTATGACAATGTCTTTTTAATTATTTGTCAGTATGATAAATTTCTTAAACTTTTTTAAAGAGGTAAATGGAAAAACTTGAATGAATAAAATTACCACCCAGGGATCTTATTTATAATCCAGCTTAGGTTCAGTTATTTTCAACTATGCACAATGGCATATGTAAAGAGCATACGTCATATGCACATACTTATGCCCACACATCCACCTATCTATTTTTATATATAGGAATTTATGTAAGACAAACATAGATTAAACATCCAAAGAGTAGTCCAATTTTAGAAACTGCATAAATTATGCAAATACTTTATACTTCTGGAGGCGAAGTGTAGAACTGTGATCTGGGTCAAGCTTTTGATCCCTGAGGATTAGACTCTGTCCTGAGTCAGGGGCCAGGCCACCCTTCAGGAGAAGAGTGGTCTTCTCTCTCACAGGGCTCACCCCACAGTGTGGCTCGTTCCCTGCCGCACACTATCCCTTCCACTCGCTTTCTTCTCATTAAAGTCACACATAGCTTTCCAGAATGTCTCTCGGGCCATTCTAGGAAGCCTTGCACTCTGGTTGGTTGTAGAAGACTGTAGGAAACATGCATAGGGCAGCCTCTTAGTTTTGTCCTACAGGATGATGACCAGCTTAATTGTCTACAAATATACCGTGCACATATGCCTGCAGGTAGTTCTGGAAAGTTGCTTTTATTTCTGAGTCTTTGGTTCATGTTGACTGCAGGGCCTCCTCTTGCTTCTTCCTCAAGATTTAGAGCAGCAATCTATCCCCCAAGACTATTTTAGTCCTCAACAAGATGCTGTAAGTTTGGACACTTATTTTGCATTTGACATTTTCCTCTGAGTGTGTGCCAGGCTTTTCCTACACAGTAATTTTAAGCTCCTTTGCCCCTCTTACGCTGCTGAGGAAGGCTGTGAAACCTGTGTTTCCTAGTCTCCCATGAAGCCTAGAAGGGAAAAGGTGGAAATATGCTTTAGTACTTTTTCTGCTACACAGAATTCCAGAGGACTTGGCTACTACCATAGTGTTCATCCTTGGGAAAATGGAACAGAAACGAGCGGATGAATCATGTGACTCTCATTTATTGGTATTCACTAATCCTAGCAGTTTGGCCCTAATTGGCTAGGAGTCTTTAACTTCTGTTTGCATGTGGTATCGTCCTTATGACATCATAAAAAGCATTTTGATCAAAATTAAGGATTTTGAGGCATGCTTTGATGTCAAACAGTGTCACTAACACTGTTCATGTATTATAAAAATGTGCTATGTACTCCTCGAATAGTAACAGCTTGTGTTGTCGTGTAGCAGTGACAAGTAGGGTGGCATGGAAAGTTGGTGTTATTATGAGATTTGCAGCTCACTAAGGAGTAAGCTGGGTGTCTGGGCCTCTTCTGGGGCTATAATTTCACATTTCTGTGATGTGCTCCTGTATGATTGGTAAAATCACAGTATTACATAAAATTTTGCTTCCAACATTGGCATAGCTGATTTTGCTGAAAGTTGAGTAATTATTCTAAGGCAATACTTGCAATATTCAACAAATCTTACATGAGACCTTGCACATCATTCCAAGTGTTATAGGTATGGAAAGAAGGTTATTTAAATTAATAACGCAAACTAAGCTTCTTAATGTGATGTGTTTAGAACTGGACAGACTCCAGGTCATTCCTCTGGGTCCACCCTGCAGTTTCTCCGTGCACATGGCAAACATAAGCACCTTTGCTGAAGATGGCAGAAAGCAGGTCTTTTCTTCTCTTTCAGCTTCTAGATATTCTCTAAGCTTTCATTTTTAAAATATGGAGTTTTAAAGGCACTTCTGGCATTTAAATGCTGTTCCAGAACTCACCCTTGGGAAGAAAATATTCATGAATATGAAGGAGTCCGAAGCAGGTAGAAAATGTAGAAAATGTGAGTTTATGTTTTTATTTTTGTCAGTGACACAAGACTGACAAAGTCATGAGGAAAATTGCAAAAAAAGAAATGCAAATTCATCCACCATCAGTACCTCTGCTGTGCATGGAAGTCAGTATGAAACGCCTCATCCTGCACTATTAAGATGCACTGCACATTTCTATTGATAAATACAGCAGCATCTACATGTTAGTATGCTGGGCATCAACTGAACTTAGAAAACCAGTTTAGAAAAGCCTTTGATAGATGACAGACTAGTCTGGGAATTCTCCAATGTTATTATAATAGTTTAAGTGCTATGAGTATATATCACATTAAAAGGTAGATGGTTCCTAATTGTGAAAAACCAGTTAATCCCCATGACATTTAAATATTCTTCCATTTTTTATACATTAGAATCATAGTGAACTAATGTTTGCTTTTAACTAGAAGGCCATTTCCACTCTTATATGAAGTGTCCTGAGAATTGGGTTATACTCTGCACCATGTGGCTATAAAGCAAGCTAGTGACATTAGTTAGGTCTAACTAGTACAGTCTCAATTGAACATTGTTTAGTAAAAAAAAGTAATACAAAAAGGTTTGGTGCTGGGCCCTATGAAATGTGGTGTAGATACAGGAGAAGATGTCTCCTCTGTGTGAGAAGTGTAAAAATAGGCCGTCACATGCAAATGGTTTTGAAGGCACATAGGTGAGTAGGAGGCAGGGTGCACAGCTAGCTGCAAAGTGATTGGCATGTAGACAGTGAGTGACAGCTGTTTCACAGCTCTCAAAAATGTTGGGGAACATCTGGTCCATCTTACAGTGAAGACACTGCTTTTCTGTGTTGTGTTGGTTCCATGCTAAGCAACAAACCCAGAGTTTTGCATTTGCCAGGCAATTGCTCTACCAATGTGTTACATCCCAGCCCCTAGATGTATATGTGAAGGTCAGAAAGAGTTGGAATGAATGAACTAAGTCTACATGACATGGCATGTTTTTAGAAAATTCAGACCAAGAAACCAAGGCACTTTTGGTATTCCATAGTCACAAGGACAGCAGGTCATTATGGATGACTTGAGGAAGTGAATTGATTAAGTCAAAATAATGCACCATGATTGAATTTAATAATAGTTGCTAAGATCCATATAAGATAACAGAATGAAGACTAGGGAAGTTTGGAAGAATGTTTTTAAAGCACCTAGGCAGTAGCCAGGGGATTGCATGAATCTTTGGGCAGTGAGTGAGATAATGAGAGGTGGGAAGAAAAATTAGTGAACAAGAGATCAGGAGCTCCTGCTTCCATGGTCCATGGCAGATTATCACTTTTATTATAGGGATTCAGGAGAGTGTGTGATGTTTGTAGATTCATGTGTGTTGATATGGCCTTGTCAAGGCCTGCACTTCACAGCATAGCTAGTATGCAATAGCTGCTCACTGTCTATTTGCTGAATAAATACTCCTGGAAGGTGCCTATATGTGGAAAAGAAAGCCTGAGAATTTAAAGACCCACTGAATAATAGCTCAGCTTGACCTGAATAGAAGCCGATGAAGATCAAGGTTTTAGCTATGGGCTGGTACACAATGTGAAGGGACTGCCATCTTGGCAGGGGGCAGTGTGAGTGTGTCGGCCTTGAATTTATGTGAATGAAACAGCACATTCTAGACATAGAGGGAAGATGGAACTTTACTCCTTAGAGCAGAGATCACAATAGTCTCATATAGTACTTAGGGGTCAAGCAACTTCCAAAGCTACTTATTTTGTATTTATAGCACTTACACTATGCTATAAATACCTTAAGTGCATTTTATACAATGACTGAGATAGAAAAAAATGTTCCAATGAAAACATTGTCACACAAACCATTGTAATAATAGGAGTTTGTGTTCTGAGACAAATTCACAGAAAAAATAATTATAGTTTATACTTTTAAAAGCAAATATTGTTCTTTTGCCTTTTTTTCTCTGAAAAAGTTATATGCTGTTGATATCCTGATATTTTATAAGAAAAGTACATTTTATCCTCTGGGAACTCAATGGCTCCTTGAAGAAAGAGTGAAAGTAATTTTTCTTTGCTTTCAAATTATTTTTCTCTTTAGTCTTCACTGATGTACATCAGAAACAGTGGACTTTGAGTTTCCAGCAGAAGCCCATTGGCCTCCTCCTCACTGCTCCCATTGCACACTGCCTTTGGTTGATTTGCTAGCTCCTCTGTTAAGTGTCCAGTCTCCTCAATTGGCCTCCAAAGCTTGGCCCTTCACTGTCTTCATTAAGCCTACTCACATGTAGCCGTCACCTCCCTCTGAGCCTGTGATTCTCAAACCTCACCCTACCTCTCTTTAAGTCTCGTGTGTACCTTTTGTTCTCCTGTTGGATATTCATCGCTGGGCTTCTCTGGTACCTTCACTTAGACATTTCCCAAACAGTAGACACTGGCTCGTCCTCAGAAGGCTCTCTTACTTTTCAAAATTTCAAAAAAACAAGCTAGTCCACTCAATATCATCATTACCTTTTCTACTCCTTGTGTTTGTGGAGCCTTGTTTGTCCTTTCACTCCCTCTCCTCCTCTTCCTCTCTCCCCTCCCCATGTCTCTTTTGAGATGACACCTCCCACTTCTCCCAAATCTGATTCCAAAGTGACTCTCCTGCTGCAGCCTCCTGAGTAGCTAAGACCATGGGTGCATACCAGCAACCCTGGACTTGGGTCCTTTAAGAGAAAGCAAGTGCATGGCCACCATGTTTGTTGTTGTTGTTTTTTGGTTTTGTTTTTAATTTTTTATTGGATATTTTCTTTATTTACATTTCAAATATTATCTGCTTTCCTGGTACAACGCCCCCCCAAGCCACCTATTCACCTCCTTCCCCTGCTTCTATAAGGGTGTTCCCCCACCCACCTACCCACTCACTCACTCACTCACTCATTCACTCACTCACTCACTCACTCACTCCCACATTCCACCCTCGAATTCCCCTGCATCAAGTCTTCACAGGACCAAGGGCCTCTCCTCCCATTGATGCTCAACAGGGCCATCCTCTGCTACATATGCAGCTGGAGCCATGGGTCCCTCCATGTGTACTCCTTGGTTGGTGATTTAGTCCCTGGGAGGTCTGGTGGTTCTGGTTGGTTATTGTTCTTCCTATAGGGTTGCAAACACCTTCAGCTCCTTCACTCCTTTCTCTATCTACTCCATTGTGGATGCCGTGCTTAGTCCAATGGTTGGCTGTGAACATCCACACCTGTATTTGTAAGGCACTGGCAGAACCTTTTAGGAGATAGCTATATCAGGCTCCTGTCAGCATGCACTTGTTGGCATTCACAATAGCATCTGGGCTTGATAACTGAATATGGGATGGATCCCCAGGTGGGGCAGTCTCTGGATAGCCTTTCCTTCAGTCTCTGCTCCACACTTTGTCTCCATATTTCCTCCTGTGAGTACTTTGTTCCCCCTTCTAAGGACAGAAGCACCCACCCTTTGGCCTTCCTTCTTCTTTAGCTTCATGTAGTCTGTGAATTGTATCTTGGGTATTCCGAGCTTTTGGGCTAATCAAAACAACCCTGAGATTCCACACCAGTCAGAATGGCTAAGATTAAAAACTCAGGTAACAGCAGATGCTGGCAAGGATGTGGAGAAAGAGGAATACTTCTCTTTCTCCATTGTTGGTGGGATTGATTGCAACAACCACTCTGGAAATTGGTCTGGCGGTTCCGCAGAGAACTGGACATAGTATTTCCTGAGGATCCAGCTATACCACTCCTGTGCATATACCCAAAAGATACTCCAACATATAACAATGACACATGCTCCACTGTATTCATAGCAGCCTTATTTATAATAGCCAGAAACTGGAAAGAACCCAGATGTCCTTCAGAAGAGGAATGGATACAGAAAATGTGGTATATTTACTCAACTCTTAAAAACAATGACTTCATGAAATTCTTAGGCAAATGGATGGAACTAGAATTAGTTATCTTAATTATTAATTATTATTATTATTAATTATTAATTATTAGTTATCCTGAGGGAGGTAACCCAATCATAAAAGAACATACATTGTATGCACTCACTGATAAGTGGATATTAGACCACCATGTTTTAATGTACTGTTAATTGAAAAACTAATGCCGTTTTAGGTGTCAAATTGGTTCGCTAATGCTAGACGTCGGCTGAAGAACACTGTCCGGCAGCCAGATTTAAGTTGGGCCTTAAGAATAAAGTTATACAACAAGTATGTTCAGGGCAATGCTGAACGGCTCAGTGTGAGCAGCGATGACGACTCCTGCTCTGAAGGTTCGTTCAGGTTTTTGTCTTCCTGTCTTTGCTCTGCCTTTGCAACAAGTTCACCCTAGGTACAGTCTCAGTGACCCTACCCCACAAGATATGCTAGTCCACAGATTATTCTCTATTGCATGAGGCAACTTCATCTGTACAGTTTTATAAAGCAACAGGAGTTATAGACATTTCTGCTGTTTACAGATCTGTCATGTGGGGGGAAAGCATTTCCATCAAAATTAAATACTCTAGGGAACAATTACGTAGGTTACTTCTTCTCTTTACCTAAAAATTAATCATATATAAAAATGATCTTACATATGGCATGTATTCTTCTGTTGTGTATATTTTTAATGATTAAGTTGAGCAGCTGGGAAAAGTATGTGCAAATACTAGTCGGTGATATTTGTCCCCTTAGATGGAGAAAATCCCCAAAGAAATCCCATGAACGACGAGGGCTATAGCACCCCCGCCCACCACACTGTGATTAAAGGGGAGAGCTCAGCCATGAAAGCTGGCGGGAGACCAGAGTCAAGGGCTACTGAGGATTACGTGTCACCACCCAAGTACAAGAGCAGCTTGTTGAACCGTTACCTTAACGACTCTTTGAGACATGTCATGGCCAGCAGCACTGCCATGATGGGGAAAAAGAGGCGAAGGAACCATTCGGGATCTTTTAGCTCCAATGAATTTGAAGAAGAGCTGGTGTCTCCATCGTCATCAGAAACTGAAGGCACCTTTGTCTATCGCACAGGTAAGCCCATGCTTCGTTGTAATTATGGTGACCTGTGTAAGACAGATAAAAAGCTGTGGTATAGAGGTTTATTGCAACAGGTATAAGAACGCTGCGATATGGGGATTGCTATAACTTTCATGCAAAACCTTCAATTTGTCTTAAACTGGCAATAGGTGCGTTTGTTAGTAGATGATGGTGTCAGGGAGCCTTGAGACTTTTTCTTTAACAGTAAGGATAAGCACCTTCATTCTTAATAAGCTTTTTTAAAAAAGATTTATTTATTATTATAAATGAGTACACTGTAGCTGTCTTCAGACATACCAGAAGAGGGCGTCAGATTTCATTACGGGTGGTTGTGAGCCACCCTGTGGTTGTTCAGATTCGAACTCATGACCTTCTGAAGGGCAGTCAGTGCTCTTACCCGCTGAGCCATCTCACCAGCCCAAGCACTTCATTCTTACTGATAATTTTAGTCATGGTGACGTGATATCAGTATTTCTTTTTTTGCTGTGTGCTTTGCGTGTGCATGGGCCCGTGTGTGCCAGGTGCCCTCCTCTATGACTTTTGGCTTTATTGCCTTAAGACTTAGTTTCAGTCTGAACCTAAATCTAGACTTGTAGCCAGTGAGACACAGAAATGTTCACGTCTCTGACACACAGGCACTGGGTTATAGGCACAAGCCCCATCACGATTGATTCTTTTTATGTTGGTACTGGGGATCAGAACTCAGTTCTTCATGCTTGTGCAACAAGTTTTCTTGCACTCAGAACCATTCCACCTGCCTGATGACAACAGTATTTAAAGGATATATATGTTCCCTTCATGAATAATCCATATGGTGGAGAGATGTGCTGGATTGTGGCAAGCCATGCAAGTGTTTCCTATTACATCTTTTCTTTTCCATACTTTGATTGCTAGAAGTGATAGGAAATGAATGCGAAGTAACATGAGTCCCAGGATTTTTAGAGGGGAAAACACAAGCCTGGATCCAGTGGCTTTGCAAATTTCTCTTTAATTCCTAGAAAGTGCAAGTAATAGCATTGAAGATTTTATATTCATTCCAGAAACAGTGAGCTGGTTCTACCTGACCAAAGCATCCAGATGGAGTAGCAGGTTGGTAAGAAGTTGTAGTCTTGATTTTCGCTCAGAGAGATTTGCATTTAAGAAGTATTCGAGCAGGGTTACTTTGGAAAAAAGGATAGGTGAGATCTACATCTGGTATATTTGCTGCCTGGCTTCTAAAAGCAACAGTGGATGAGAGTTAATGTTAGGTCTGGAGACAAGAAAGCACTAGCCCAACCTAGCCAAGGTGAGAAAAACAACCATGAACACACAGTGGTTAATCATTGGCTGAATAGCACAGCTGAGCCTGTACAAGAGGTTCCATGAGGGGCATCTCTGCCAGTCCTACGATTGTATCTATTGCCACCAATCACTACCTGTAGTTACCCTACCATTAATCAATGCTTATAGTTATACTAGTTATCCTAGTACCTCCAACCATTGCTTGTAGTTATCCTACCACCACCAACAACCAGTGCCTGTAGTTATCCTACCACCAACCAGTGCCAGTAGTTATCCTTCCACCAACAACCATTCCCTGTAGTT
The DNA here is from genome assembly GCF_008632895.1 of Mastomys coucha. Taxonomy (NCBI): domain Eukaryota; kingdom Metazoa; phylum Chordata; class Mammalia; order Rodentia; family Muridae; genus Mastomys; species Mastomys coucha. Next base: position 3,706,922 of record NW_022196895.1, on the reverse strand, counting down.
ATCCTACCACCACCACTGACCAGTGCCTGTAGTTATCCTACCACCAACCAGTGCCAGTAGTTATCCTTTCACCAACAACCATTCCCTGTAGTTATCCTACCACCACCACCAACCAGTGCCTGTAGTTATCCCATCACCACCAATTATTTTCTATATTATGTTACTACTATTGACAATAATGATATTTTCTCCAAGAATTTGTTGAGTACCATGTGGCCAACAACATGGCAGGTGTGACATCTAAACTATATTTTTAGAGAAGAATGAGGTAGGAAATTTCCTGTCTCTGCAGACTTTTCCAGTCAGATTTAGTTCAAGTCTTTTTTTTTTTTCATTATAAAATTCATTTTTCAAGGTTTGTCATAGGACAGGGACCAAGAAAGACCAATAAGTGGAACTTGCAGCTGAAATAAATGACCTAAACAATCTTCTTGGAGACCAGCAAGTACACAAAGGCAGAAAGAGAAGATCCCAGTGTGGGATGCTACTTCACCATTGACTCCCGTGACAAGGATGCGGCTTGTGTATGGCAAGCTGCTGTGACTGTTTATTAACTGACCAGATTACAAAAACACCATGGGTGACACCTTAGTTCATCTGTCTAATAAGCCTATTTATCTGGTCTTCCCTGTTGCCAGCATCTCCACCTTCTACAAAGTGAGTTATCTTTTTCTTTTTTTTTTAGATCTTTTCTTTATTTACATGTAAATTTCTCCTTTCCCAGTTTCCCCCCCAAAAACAAACAAACAAACAAACAAAAACAATAAGAACAAACCCCTGTTGCCTCCCCCTTCCCCATGCCTGCCACCCCACCCTCTCCCACTTCTTGGCCCTGGCATTCCCCTACACTGGGGCACAGAAGCTTCACAGGAGGTCCTCTCCTCCTATTGATGATCGAATTTGCAGCTGAAGGGTTTGCAGCCCCTTAGGATGAACAACAATATGAACTAACTAGTACCCTCAGAGCTCCCAGGGTCTCAACCACCAACCAAGGACAGCACATGGTGGCTCTTTTTCTTCATTCCACCTCATGGGGAAGATAATTTGAAGGGCCACAGGAAGTTATTTACTTCCATGAAGCGTTTCCCAACTGTATAGATCTCATGAATTAGATCCTCCATGCAGATGATGCCAAATTTACCAAGAGAGGCCTCTCTCTTTCTAATAATGGTATTTGTTTAACTCGTAGTGACTGATTAACTCACTACTGCCACTCATTGACTAAGTAGCAATGAAACACTTGGCCCTGCTACCTGAACTGCAAACCTTTGCACAGCCTGGTGCTGTTGAGGGGCCACATGGCAGCATCAGAGTGTGGGGAAGGAATCCACAGTTAGCACACTAACTTCAGCCTTTTCCTTGATTAGCCTGAAATCTCAAGTGTCTGCAGATGTGAACAGCAGTACATTAGGAAAATGTCAGGACACCCTTTAAACCCAAGTCAACATTTTTTAGTTGGCATCTCCAGCTCCCACGTGAAGTCATCCCAAGCACATGGAAGTACAAAAACACCCTCAGAAGGAGGGAGTGGATCTAGGAAGAAGTTAAAATAAAAAGCCATTTAGCCAATAATAAAAATGAAGAAACAGTATATTAATATCTGACCACTATGATCTGAGCAAAAGTTAGAGTTAATTCAGAGTTTTAGAAATATTTTCAGAGAAAGGAAAATAAATCTAAAAGAAGAACAAAAGTAAAAAGGGATTAAAAAATGAAAGTTAGAAAATAAATTAAGCAAAAGTTTGAAGTCAGTAATAGATAAACAAAAGAAAATGGTCACAAATTAAAATTGGAGATGACAAAGGGGGTTAGAAACATGCATAGTTATTAAGCAGAATATATACACACTCATATATATATGTATTATATATATATATATATTTAAATTATCACAAAGGGACTAGAAGATGACTCTGTAGCTAGGGCATCTATTACACAAGCAGGAGGACCATAGTTCAGATCCCCAACCCCACATGATGACAGTCGGGTTTGCTGGCTCTCCTAAACTCCCAGTAATCGGAAGGCAGACAATCTCCTAAGAAAGGCAGCTAGTGAGACAAGCTGGATCAGCAGCTCTGGTTGCAACTGAGAAGCCCTTTCATAACAGATAGGGAGGCAAGTGATTAGGGTGACTCCAGGTGTTAAACTGGGGCTAATATATGCACATATATGCAGTGCAAACACAGGTAAACATGTGCAAACACATACACAAAAACACACATGCACACACACACACACACATATCGTGAATAGTTGTGAACAACTGTTTAACAGTATATCATCTGTAACTGAATATGCACAATACATTTATATTAGTCTTAAAATGAATAATAAATTCATAAATAAGAAAGCCTTATAAATGACAAATAACTCAGGAAAAATTCAGGTTTTTAGTAAATCCAATGTCCCTAAATTGTGATTTGATGGAAGCACTAGGATTTTGTTTTTTAAAACATCAAGTAAATAAATTCTCTGTTTTACACATTTTCTGGAACATTTAAAACCATAGAAAATCTCTGTTTAAAAATGTAAATGTAATCGTAATCTCAGACCATATTAAGATAAAATAAAAGTCTCTGGTACAGAGCACTGAGCTAGCTGCAAGATTCTTCTATAGTTCAAGCTAGTCAAACTGCAGAAACATGGAATACAGATATGATAATACAAATAAGTGTGCATACATGTGTACAGTGAAGGTTTCTTGGAAGAAAAACACAATTAGTGAGGTGAGTTAGGTAACAAGTGTTTATTTAGAAAAAAAATATTCCTTACAAATGTGTTTATGTTGACCAAGGCCATGTTCCTGTAGATTGTGTTTTGTGTTGCAACTTTTGAAAATGCATGCTTTTTTCAAAGGTGACAAAATACACTATCAGAAGAAATGCTGGGCCTGCAGGTGATGCTTTTCAGACTTAGATATTTTGGCTGTTTATTTTTTTAAAATCATCCCTAAAATCCTTGGTCCATATTAAGCACTGCCCATCTGCTAAGCTCTCTTAGAAATAAAGCCCATGCTTCAGTTTTTCAGCCGGAAGCAACCTAGACACGTAAACTTTCCACGCGTGTATGTAAACTTAAAAAGGACAATCGGATTTGCCCCTCTTGATTCACCCTTGGAGAAGTAAGAGAGACTAAGGGCCTAAAAGTACTGTGCAAAGTTTTGGGCCAAACAATAAATGCCAGTCTTCAGGGAGCGGGGGAGCGCGGAGGACCGAGCAATGGCCCTGTCATAGCCAGGTTACCTCCTATGGAAACAGAAGCACAGGAGCGTTTTCTGAGGAGCAACTGTGGCTTTCCTTGGCATTGGATCCTACTCCAAATTCCTTTATTTCCATCTGATTAAGTCTCTGTCCTCATCAGAACAGACAAAAAGTTTAAAGTCAGCCATTCACTCATTCTCCTAGCCGCCAGCTGTAGTACAAAGACTTTAACTTCATTTTAAAAGAGAGACTTGCTCATTTGCCTAGACCAAGCAATTTTGTCTCCCTGTATCTAAAAAAAGGAAAAAAAATCTGAAATTTAAGAATGTACTTCATTAAGAAGAAGATTCATATAGAATCCAGAATTAAAATGAAAGTTAGTGTGTGGAAGGATCTGGGGCACTGAGTTATATTTCACAGATTCTCTCTGTGTAGACCAGGATGGCCTAGAACTCACAGAGATCTGCTTACCTCTGCCTTCTGAGTGGTGGGATTAGAGGTAGCTCCACCATGCTCTGCTTTGGCCATTCTTCTTAAATCATCATCAGGAGGAGGAGAGAATCTGTGCATGATAAAGTACAAACCATCTGTACAAAGATGCCGTGCTGACCTCCATGTAAACATTGCTTCTCTGTGTTTTGAAACCTTGGAGATTATGACAAGGCCATAACAGGGCTTCAGTAAATATCACTGAAGTATTTTCAATACACTGATTAGAATTCCCAGCGTTCTAAATGAATTAAGGACACTGAAGGCAAGCAGTGACTCAGTGTGTCCTCTGGAAGAAGTCCTGTGAATTACAACAGTGATTTGTTTCCATCGTTTTGGGCTGATGAATAGGAAGGAATGTTCAGATACTTGCTAGAGTAAATTTCTGTTACACTCTGACACGCACTGCTGAGGTGTGTCGGAAACCTCAGAGTAAAAGTCTCTGGTATCATTTGTCCCTCTGTCCAATCTCTTCCTCGTATTCTCTACACAAGAACAACTTACTATGCTGCCTTGTAAAACAAGTCTCCATTAGGACCTTGCCTAAAGGGTTTAAGATTGACTCCTGCCTCAAAACCAAACCTATTGAATTTTCTTCTCTGTGGAAACAGGGAAAGAAATTTCTCAAAAGTGTGGTGATTGGAAGACATCAGGAAGCTTGGAAATAAAATTTAAGGATGTCTACTTTCCACTTGGCTGGAAAACAAGGTGTGTGTGTGTGTGTGTGTGTGTGTGTGTGTGTGTGTGCACGCACATGTGTGTATGTGTGCACTGCATGTGTGTGTGTGTGATTGTGAATATGTGTGTTTGTGTGTGTGTGCGCACTGGTTGTGTGTGTGTGTGTGTATGCATGTACATGTGTATGTTTGTGTATGTGTATTTGTATGTGTCTGTGAGTCTGTCTGTGTCTGTGCAAGTGTTCTCGGCTCACAAATGAATCTCTTTATAAGTGACTGGGACATATAGACATTTCTCTGAGCCCCACTGTTAGTATATAATTCATCAGCGTAACCTGCTCCCATAATTCATCAGTGTAACCCGCTCCCAAGAAGCTGAACATTTTAACTTACTCTTGTTAAGATGACTTAATTAGACACATCTGGCCTAGACAAAACATGCTGCCACTGGGACTGTGTGATGTGAATTAGTTATATTGAGCTTTTCCTGTGCTTGACTGAGGTGAATGTCCACAAATAAAGGGAAACTTTTGATGGAGAGAAGAAAAAAAGGCGTGTTCTGATGTAGGAACTATTTAGACTGTCAGCCATGCAGACTTGCAGCCAAGACACTGGAGTTGCCATAGAAGTACACAAAAGATTGTGGAGGATAAGGGCCATCTGCCTTTGCTGTTGGTTTTTCAAAGCTGAAGGTGGCCCTTGAAGGGATAAGATGTTCTTTTCTGTCTCATTTTCTGCATACTCAAGTATGTCAGAATTTAAGCTGGTGTCTGTAGTAAGGTCCAGGTATGCTAGTGAGCCCAGCAAGCCATCAGGTAAGCCTGGGATGTCACCTAGGCTTGTACACTCTGGTTCTGACAACCTATGAAAGTCTTCGAAAGTCTGTCCATCCTGCCCAAGGTTCTCCTACCTACACGGTCACATACACAACAGTGTACGAGGGCCAGGAACCCTGTGCTTCGGCCCAGCCCACTTCTTAATGAAACTTGTGTAGATGAACCAGAGGGAAGATTTTAGAAGACACCTTCACAGGCATTTTTCAATGGCTAAAATCAATTATATCAGGTCTGCATCAGTAACTTCAAGATTTGTACTGAAGCATTGACCATCGGGGAGTTATGGGGCTTTATAGAGAACAGTGTGTGTGTCTCTGTATGCACATGAGGTTTCTCTTTGGATAGTGTATACCAGAACTTCTACTTTGGGTGCTGTTTTTTTGTTTGTTTTTGGTTTTTTGGGTTTTTTTTTTTTTTTTGGTTCTAGTGTGTGCATGTATGTGCTCATACATGCGCACTGCCATTTGTGTGTGTGTGTGTGTGTGTGTGTGTGTGTGTATGTGTGTGTGTGTGTGTGTGTATGTGTGTGCGTGTGTGTGTGTGATAATCTGCCTGCTTCTTCTTAGTAAAAGTGTTGAGCTTTGCCATTTTGGATTACTCAGAACAGTGCTTTCCTGGCAGGGTGACAATAGTTGAAGCAATACAGCAGAAGAGGACAAATCCATCCTCCTCTGGCCTCGCCAGTGACATTTAAAGGAGATTTGAAGATTTACCCGGTTGGTTTTGGCCTTGTAGCTTACCTATCAAATACCACTTGGGAAGGAGGTAGTAGACATGAAAATCCACTTGGGAAGGAGGTAGTAGACATGGAAATCCACTTGGGAAGGAGGTAGTAGACATGGAAAT
>NW_022196895.1:3686844-3700728 GCF_008632895.1 Mastomys coucha | reverse complement strand
CATGGAAATCCACTTGGGAAGGAGGTAGTAGACATGGAAATCCACTTGGGAAGGAGGTAGTAGACATGAAAATCCAAGGTAGCAGAAATTTAAGCATAAATGTAAAACTGCAGAATTATCTACTTTCCTGGTGTCATAATACTTAACACTCCTTTCAGGATGTGTTCTAAGGACCCTTCTTTTCTCTTATGCTTCCTGCCTCCTCCTAGACCTTCACTAAATTGTTATTTTCTAGGGCTGAGATCCAAACCATGCCTTAGCTAGCAGGGTAGCTGGTCTACCACTGAGCCATACTCCCCTCCCCACATTTCTTTTAGGAACTTTGTAACTTTTTCTAGCCAGAATCCTCAGGGTTTAATCTCAACACTAAGTGGACTCTAACTTCTTTGGGTAAAAAACAATGACTTCTTCATAGATTTTGAAAAGGGGAACTTGGTTTCAGTTACTTATTTCAAGGCAATAATATTTCAAATGAGATTTATAGACATTCTGACCACTGGGTAACATCAGGACAACATGAGAAGACCTGTAGGTTCTTAGGAAACATTCAGTAATGAGCATATTTGCAAAACTCACAGCGCTCATATGAGGATGAAACAAATTGATATTTGAATTTATATCTGCTTTATATATTTACTTGAAAAATATAAATGGAGTAACACAAAGTGTCCCACCCATTGTGTAGAGCTAAAAGAGGCACAGGCAGAAGAGAAAGAGACAGAGACACGGAGTAGCAGAGGCAGACGGACAGACAGAAACTGAGACTCGCTCACTCCCTGAGTGAGTCCTTCTTTGCCATCTTATGGATACCTAAGAAAGGCACCATGAAGACTTGAGACTCTCAGCCTCAGAAGCAGTGAACCCAGAGTACCATCTTAGTTTGGAGAATCTACTTTTTTTTTTTTAAGAGCTGGGTTTGATCCAGATATATGTATTTTTTTTTTACATTGTAATACTTAAGACATAACAATGCTAATTTTATACTTGACTTAATGTAAACAAAATGTTGTGTGTTGTGGGTTTTTTCAGTATTATTTCTTTCTTCCTTTGTGTGTGTGTGTGTGTGTGATGTCCAGAGAGCAATTTTGTGAAGTTTGAGTCTCTCAACCTTTTTGTGGGCTCTGGAGTTTGAACCAAGGTTACCAAGGGTGAGGTACAAGCACTTTTACCTGTGGAGCCATCTTGCCATCTACGAAGCGTGTTTTGAAATGTAGGCACATTCTTTCTTTCCATTAGTTAGTGATTCCCAGTGCCTTCTGTGCATTACAAGTTCACAGTAACCCTGAATGGGTGCTGTGTTGTTCGAGTTTTGATATGCTCCCTAGCAGTAACCCTAATTGGGTGCTGTGCTGTTTGAGTTTTGATACGCTCCCTAGCAGTAACCCTAATTGGGTGCTGTGCTGTTTGAGTTTTGATACGCTCCCTAGCAGTAACCCTGAATGGGTGCTGTGCTGTTTGAATTTTGATACGCTCCCTAGCACTTCAGATAGTAATATATTCGCTACATAAATGTTTCTTAAATGAATGACTTGGGGTTTTTATAATTTAGTGTGTCTGTTCTTAAAATATTGACAGATACTTAAATGTGCATAGGTGTATGTTGGTTCCTATTTATCATCAGAACAAAAGAAAGAAAAAAAGATTCTGAATAAGTTTCAATTAATAAAACCCCAGATTTTTAAAGAAAGATATGTACAATTTTGAATCCAGAAAAATCTTAAATAAAATCAAGCTCAAAAGAGATTGTAAAATGAAAGTAATTAGATTTTACATAAAAGAGAATCTTCCAGGAAATTCATAGGTAATAAGTGCGAGACATTGGCCAGTTTGAAGAAAGTCCATCGATGAAGGGAACATGTAGCAGGTATGTTTATCTTCATCAAGTACAGTCTTGGAGATAAGGCTTCAGGGACAAAGTGAGACTCAGGCCTGTTCATTAAAGCTCTTCCGTGAATCTCAGGGTGACAAGGATCTAGAACAGAGTTTTGCCTTTGTAAGAATGACTGTTTGGGGTTGAGGGTGTAGCTTTGAGCACACAGCCCATGTGTGAAGACTTGGGGGTCTGTGCACTCCTCACCCTGACTGACTTCAGTTACATCTCAGAACAGGAGAGAGATTTTGCAGAGGCTTTCGTTTCTCCCCTCTAGTATCTTTAAGAATGGAGAGCCTATGCATTTTATATGTTTTCCTACTAAAGACAGTTTGTGAAAGAAGAAAGCTAGTCCTTCGGGAGGAGGCTTTTACACCATCTCCCTCTCAGAGCCACCAGGCCTTGTGTCTGAAGTTTGTGGTGTATTCAGCAATAGGAACTTACAGTTGTCCTTTGGGAATCAGTCAAGCGCAATGATGATAGCCTATGATGTCTCTTGGACTCCCCTGACTAAGAACTCAAAATTAAATTTCTCATGCCTGGTATTGGAGGTTTTGTTAGTCTATGGATCATGATGGGACACTTGTCAACCTAAGTGGTATCACCGCATTATAACTCTATATATGTATACACATAAGCTTATACAAATTTTAAGTAAATAAATAATAATGATTCCCTACAGCTTAAAAAAAAAAGCAGTTTGTGAGCAGTGGGGCCTTGATGCTGCAGGGGCATTCTCTCTGTTTAGTCCTGATTCTTTGCTGGGGTCTCTCTGCAAATCCAGCGTAACTAGTTTCTGATGCTCAAACTTGCCCAGCAGTCAGTCACCTCCTGGGTCAGTTCCTTGGATGTGCCTGTCCATGTCTAAGGCTGTGTCAATGTTTCCATTAAGAGACTTTTCATTCCTTGGGGTTTCTAAATAAGTCATTAAAATTCAAGCCAAATTCCAGCCCTGATGTAAAAAGTCTTTTCTCCCTTGATTTATGCATAAGGAATATAGGCCAATAACTGCCACTAATTCTAAGTGTAATTAGGTGCTTAAACTTTCTGCACACCAACGAGACTAAATAGGTGACATCAACAGCACACTGTAGTTTAAGACTAAAGAAGAGATAAAACATTTTTACTGCCTTTAAAAGAATACGATGTCTGTGCAATGAATATGGCCACTCCCGTCTGTGTGTGTGTGTGTGTGTGTGTGTGTGTGTGTCCCCTGTTTCCCTCTGTCTCCCTCTCTCCCTCTCTCCCTCCTACTTCCTTCCTCCCTCCCTGCTTGATCAGTTAACCATTCATTTCCCCATTCCTACTCCCCTACTTTGTTTCTAAAATTCAACAGGAGTTTTTCTTTCAAAACCTAGCATTGGTGTTCTGGAAGCTTTACTCTGGGTAAATGTGCACTTTCTGCCAGCCCTGAATATTTTGATCCTTTGAGGTTTTAAGGCTTCGTGTTCTTGTTCTCTGAGATTCATTGGATCATTGATAACTGTGAGTCTCCAGGAAGCTAAAGTGGATAGTAAACTTTTTACTCTAAGTAGTATTTTTTTTTCCTCAGAACTTTTTTCCTTGTTTTCTCAGGTTGATGGAGGATGGCATGTTTCAATAGCAGTTATGTATTGAACCTGTCCTTCTCCCATGATGGGTTTGTTACAGTTTCTCTCAGTGTGGTACACTAAAGGGTCAGGTGGGCATGGACTTAACTGAAGGATCCTCAAATGGCTTCAGGTGCTGTCACAGGACCTGAAAGTTGCATTTTAGATATGAATAGCTTAGACTAATTGCTTTCGGCGATTCCAGGTATTTGGTATTTATTTAAGAATTCTTAACTCTTTAGTGTTGAACTTTTGAGAACTTAGAATGAGTAAGTGTATATGCATTTCTACCAATTTCATTATAATTAAAAATCACTTATCGTGTGTGATAGTGTGCACATGTACTCAAGTCAAGGTGTGTTTCCGTGTAAGTGTGTGTGTGTGTATATGTGTGTGTGTGCGTGTGTGATGTGTGTGCACATGTATGTGCATGTGTATGTAGTGTGTGCACACGTGTGAGTGTGCATATGCATGTGTGTGGTGTGTTTTCATGTGTGTGTGCACACGTGTGCGTGTGCATGTGTATGTGCACACATGTGCATGTGCGTGCGTGTGTGTGTGTGTGTGTGTGTGTGTGTGTGTGTGTGTGTGCGCACCTGTGTTTATAGGCCACAGTTCTGTGGACTAGATTCTGTCTTTCCATGTTCACGTGCTCAGGTTTGGGTCGTCAGGTATAGTGACAAATGCTTTGCTCCTGGAGCTTTCTTGCTGGCCCAGGTTCTTTCTGTTAATGACTACTGTGGAATGGTCTTGTTGACATTATAAATTGTATATTGGGATGGTCTGTCTGTCTGTCTCTGTCTTTATGTCTATGGTACCTGGGGATGATCTTCAGTTAGTAAGAGAAAATAGGGATGGTTTGTAGATCACTAGTAGTTAACAGTGGTGGCTGGAGGTCTGTGGCGTGTATGCAGTGGTGGCTGGAGGTCTATGGCATGTATGCAGTGGTGGCTGGAGGTCTGTGGCATGTATGCATGTGCTTGCTTGTAGCAACAACGATGCTGAGCACATTGGAGAGCATAGTAGCTTTTGAAAGTGATGGCTATCATCCTCTGTCTCCCTTTGCATTGTGGGAGCCTGAGACTGATACTAGGAACAACTCCAATATTAATAGCATGTAGTTTGCTGGTTCCAAGATGTGGGTTGGTCCCAGGTTTAAGCAACAATAATGCTCTTCAGTTTCTAGTGATCTTGAGACTTCTCAGTCAGATGAATGAATCATGAGCTTTCTCCTGGACCAGTGGGACAGAGCAGCTCATGGTACCTGAGCTTCTGTTAAGAAATTTCTTGTGGGCATTTCCCCAGGTCATATGGAGAATGCCACATCAGGTCTGTCTTAGTCAGAGTTTCTATTCCTGACTAAGAAACATCACAACCAAGGAGCAAGTTGTTCACCAGAGGAAGTCAGGACTGGAACTCAAGCAGGTCAGGAAGCAGGAGCTGATGCAGAGGCCATGGAGGGATGTTTCTTACTGGCTTGCTTCCCCTGGCTTGCTCAGCTTGCTTTCTTATAGAACCACCCACAATGGGCCCTCTCACCCTTGATTACTAATTGAGAAAATGCCTTACAGCTGGATCTCATGGAGGCATTTCCTCAAGGGAGACTCCTTTCTCTGTGATAACTTCAGCTTGTGTCAAGTTGACTCTTAAAACCAGCCAGTACAAGGTCAGTTTGTGAACATTTTCTCACATCACATTGGGAGCACTCCTGCAGGTCACATTAGGAGCACTCCATCAGGTCACATTAGGAGTATTCTCGAAGGTCACATTGGGAGCATTCCCGCAGGTCACTTTTGGAGCACTTTCTCAGGTTTGTTTGAGAGCACTCCCTTAGTACAAAAGTGGAGCTCAGATTAGAAATACTTCCTAGAGTCAGATTAGGAGCACTCCCTTAGTACTTCCGAGGGTAGAGTCTAAGGGTCTAAGAGAACTAGCTGATGTTTCAAATTCACCAGCTTAGGATGCTGGGAAGCATCTTACCCACTGATCCTGGAGCTTTCACGTTCTTCAGCATCTTCCAGAATTGCTGGACTGCAGCTAGGGTTGAATACTGCTTCTCTGCTGACACTTGGAGCATTCTCAGTACAGTTGTAGAAGTAAACATCTCTGGTGGTAAAAATGTGTGTTCACTTGTACACATGTGTGTCATAAAAGAAATTTTGCCTTTGAACAGTTTTCATTCAAAGAAGTGGGTTGTTTGTTTGTTTGTGTAACAATAGCAATATAGAGAGGATTATATTTGGAATGAAAATACCAAGAACTCAAATAGAAATCAAACATTTTAAAACACTGAAAAGTGGCGGGTGATGTCTTCTGAACAGGGGAATTTCAAAGGGCAGACTGCTCTGGGATTTCACATTGCTGCCTGTGCACTAAGAACTCCTTGTCCCTTTAGTCAAGCCAGACTCAGGAGATGGTGGACGAGGCTCAGTCGGCAGAGCTGTTTGGGGTAGGAATGCCCTGCTCTGCCAAGACTGTCATTATGACCCTTCTGAGAAGGGCCAGATTTCAGAGTCTGTCCTTTCAGCTTCCACGCTGATTTAGACAGCAGATGCATTAGGAAGCAAGGTGGTATTTAGAATCATTTGTCACATGGCTTTAAGGCAAAAAAGAAGAAAGAGAGAGAGAAAAAAAAAAGCAAGTAAGGAAGGAAGGAAGGAAAAAAGGAAGAATTCTGGCCAGAGCAAGAATTCCTTAAGTGTTACTAGGCCCTCTATTTCTAAATGTAAATTCCGAGGCCAGCCGTTGCGCACGCCAAGGACCTTTGCTGGGATGTCTTAGCTTAGAGTGAGGAGGACCACTCTGCTGTTGTGACTGCTTGCCGTCCACGTGGCCTTTGAGGGTTACAGCGGAAGTCGAGCCTGAGGATATTACTGTTTAACCTGTTCACTTAGTTCTGGTTCTGACTGTAGGGCTTTGTTTCCTTCTACCCTTAGCTCTCCTGTGAGCTGCTACATCTGTCTAGCTGGATCTCAGGGTCCTGTGAGGGCTCCGTCAGAAGGACTGTCGCTCTGATTTCAGTGGTTGTGTCTCCAGGGCCTCCTTATTTTGGACCCCTTATGAGATATGGCCCCAATTCTGGCTTTTTTTCACATCTTACAGGGACCACATCTCTAACCTGTATCCTTGCCCTTTTTGAACTCTACTCAGAAAATGTAAACATAAATATCTAGAATCAAAATGACCAACTATGCTAAAGATATTTGAGGACTATGTCATTATGGTTGAGGACTTAAGATTTTGTTTATAGATACAATAACTTTCCTCTCATTAGAAAAAAAAAATATATATATATATACTCAATGTCGTGTCATCTTACCAACTCTGAAGCGCTATTTCTACTCGCACCTGGAAACGTGGAGTGGAAGGCTTTCCGGGATCCCAGAGAGGAGTCCAGGGAGCAGCACTGGCCAGAACCCAACTCGCACTTTTTGGACTCTCACTTTTATTCAAGTAACGGTGTACAAGGCCCGAAGAGGGACTCCACTGACACGTTCCAAGTTGCACCGATAATTTTATCATAGTTGAACACCTGAAGCTTCTGCTGAGCTTTGGAAAACAACCTTACCGGGTCCAGACTTTCTCTCTAGCCAAAACCTCCTTACCTGACTACAACAAAAGACCATTTTGAGCCAGAATTGCTAGCAGTCTGTTTGTGCCTACGGTAAGTCCCCGTATCGACCCAGGCCTCCAGTTTCTTCACTGTGAAGTGAAAGAATGTGATGACATAATCTGTAAGTTACATAGCACTGTGACTCTGGGACTCTGTGACTCTGCCAAAGAAAGGGAAGGAAACACACAGCTTGCAGAAAGGCACAGCGGGGTGGCTGCACTTTACCTAGGATAAACAGAACTGGGGCTCTGAGCATCAGGCCTGGAGCACATCGGAGATGGAGACATGTTAGGTTCTAAGGCAGAAAACCTTCATGTGGACAGTAAAGGACTCTCCACCATGGGAGGATGTGCCCAAGTGTGAGCAAGGGGCTCAGGGAGCTCAGTTACATCTGTCATGGTGGGCTTTATATGGTGTGTCTAGCTCACATCTATACACATCTGCTTCTATGTTTTCTCTAATATTTTAACTATTACATAGCATATTAAACAGTACAGCTTATACTATATGCTTAGAATTTATTTTTATAAATTATTTGAGGTAATGATCTGACTTCTATGTTTTCTTATTTATTTATTTATTTATTTATTGTTTCATTTTTTATTTTATTTTTTTAGACAGGGTCTTAAGTAATCCCAAACTCTATATAACCTTGAACTCCTGATCCTGCCTCTTGCTAGGATTTAACTTGTATTTTTCTTACCCATTGGATAGCCAGTCATTTCAACATAATTGATTGGATTCAGCAGAGTTCCTGAGTGACTTGAAAGGCTACCTCTGATATATACCAATGTCATTAGGATGCCTCCATCTAGATGAGGTTGTATTTGACCACACGTAATGCCCTCACTGTCTAGCCGCAGATGCTTTCCCAGCTCTGGCTTTATAACCACTTGGACACTCAGAAGCGTATGTACATTGTCAGTTTTCCTCAAGACATTCTCATGTGGATTCTGAAAAGTTCAACTTCCAGCTGAGCTTTTGAGTAAATTTGACAAGTTCAATTACAATTGGTATCACATTGGATATTAGTCTGACTGTTAGCATTACTAGGTTGTGGAATGTTTATTCTGCTCAACTTTTATGAGATTCAGTAAATGTTTACACTTTATCTGCAATGTACATATTTCTAATAAAACTAATTACTAGATAGTTTTGTGTGTTCTTAGTTGATTCATTATAGTAGTTAACACTGATATTTTTGTTATATCTAAGTGGCTTTGTATGTCTCCTCTCCTCTCCCTACCTCCCACTCCCTTTATTGTGTCATTTTTGGTGATTCTACAAAGCACTATTAGATAGCAAACACTAAATGTAATTTTTTCTTATGGTTTACCATTAAGTATATACTTGCAGAAGGCATTGGTTATCAGAAACCAATAATAAGAAAATTACTGAGTGAAGACATTCTTCAGCCATTCCTACAATAGTTAATAAGGGCAGCTGCACCCAGCAAGCACAGGGTGTGTTACACTTACCAAATGCCATCTCCACAGCTCAAGATTCTTCTCTAGTTATCTTTTAATCTATTTGTGCTGTTATTTTAAAAGAAACTTTGCTATATTTAAGTGTCCTTGAATTCTTGGGGAAATTTTCATTTTCATCATATTCTTTCAACATATTTCTGGATCCAGTTTATATTCTATTAGTGATTTTACATCAAAATTCTCCAATGAGATTTGCCTATAATTTTGTCATTCTGATTTAGTCAAACTTTAGTCAAAGACTTACGCTCATCTTGTGGAAAGTGCTAGAAACTATTTTACGTTTTTTATTATTCTGGAAACTTTTAAATGATGCATTAGTGTTTCTTCATATCTTGAAAGTTTGAAAGTTTTACCTCTGAGATTAATGACTTTTACCTCTGAGTCTCTGAGATGGTCTTGACCTTGAGCCATTTAGATGACCTTGGCCCTGAGTCATTGAGATGACTTTGTCCTTGAGTAATTGAGAATAACTTGGCTCTGAGTCATTGCTTCTGCTTTTTCTCATTATTCATATTTCTCCTGTATGTCATGAACAGTTTCATAATTTGATCTTTCAAATTACTACTTTGGGCTTCAATCCTATTCCCATTTATTAAGCAGCATTATACTGAAGTTGGTCATTTTTTATTTTAGTGTCTTATTTTCATTCTCCAAAAATGTCATCTTTTTATCTTCTGTTACAGAAAGGTCCTTAGGTGTTCCTTAAAACTCTTATGTTAAAGGTCTGTTCACCAGGGTAGGGGAAATGATGGGTCCTTTGGGAGATAACGCATAGGACGAGGAAGTTGCGCCATGAAAGCTTCCTTGAAGGGGCTATTGGGATTTCGCTCTCTCTTTCTCGTTTCCTTGCTGCAACGAGGTGAACAAAATTGTCTCTCAGTGTGTTTTCTGTTGTGATGTTCTCCCTCTCCACAGGCTCCTCTCTCCTCTCCCTCTCTCCTCTTTCTCTCTCCTCTCTCTCTCTCTCCCCTCTCCCCTCTCTCCTTTTTCTCTCTCCTCTCTCCTCTCTCTTCTTCCTCTCTCCTCTCTCCTCTCTCTCTTCTCTGTCTCTCTTTCTTTCTCTCTCCCTCCCTCCCTTCCTCCTTCCCTCCTTCCCTTTTTATCTATTTGGTGATTGAACACAGGCCTCATGCATGCTGAGCACACACTCTACCACAACACTCCACTTACTCCCAGTCCATGTACAAAGATTGAGGGATTTAAAGCTCTTGCTTTTCAACACATTTACTAATTTTCTTAAAGAATATTTAGAATATTAGGGGTCAGGCGATCCATTAATCAGTTGTTGAGTCAAGACAGAAAAGGCATGCCCTCCACCTGGAGAGTGCCCTTTAACTGGTGCCTCTCATGCTTCCACTTGCTGCCCTCAGTTCTGTATGTTAATTTCTGGCATGCAGTATGTTTTGTGTTCTGTTGGGACAAGCAGCTTACAGACTGCCCAACTAGCTGAGCTATGGTTCCCTATCCAGATTTTTATAACAATGTGAATCTGTGCCTCTTCCTCCACGAATTTCTCAACTTTTCTGATTTGGCAATGATTATTTTGATTGTTTTTATGCACTCCTATGTACATATTTGATTTTGAATTTACATCCTATTATTTTAAAATACAAATTAATCAAACATTCAGTACACTAACTTAAAAATTTGGTAATACAGATTTAGTAAATGCTTTTATCATAAAAATATTTCCTTTGTTTCAGATAGTTTTTAAAGTGAGACATTGGGCACACAACTGTGCATACATATGCAATGTCAAGAAGTAATAAATTTAAAGTAATTGTTTGGACTATCACAGAATTAATAATGGGAGGACAGTCAGATGGCTGAGCTGGTAAAAGCTCTTGCCAAGCAATCTTGACACCATGATTAGAGTTCCTAGAACCAATGGCGAGCTCTTGGCAGTGGCAGCTCACACCCACTGCATATCCATGATATGACAAGAGATGAAGACAGGAAAATCATCTCAAATCGTTAGGCAATCTAGTCTAGAGAATACAGCATAGCAAATAGGAGAGACCCTGCCATAACAGGGTTGAAAGAGAGAAATGAATCTCTTAAAGTCTTCAGACTCCCATACGCACGTCATGGTATATATGTACTGTGCCACACCTCCTACACATGCACATCATGGTATATATGTACTGTGGCACACCTCCTACACATGCACATCATGGTATATATGTACTGTGGCACACCGCCTACACATGCACATCATGGTATAGATGTACTATGCCACACCTCCTACACATACACATCATGCTATAGATGTACTGTGGCACATCATGGTATAGATGTGCTGTGGTACACCGCCTACACATGCACATCATGGTATAGACATACTGTGGCACATCATGGTATAGATGTGCTGTGGCACACCGCCTACACATGCACAATGACACATTATTAAATGTTTGCTGGAGAGGTCGATGGCATCATTATTTATAGTGCTTGCTTCTCTTCATAAAGACACAAGTTCCATCCCCTGCACCTACATTCTGCTCATGGCTACATACAAGTCCACCTTCAGGGAATACAACACCCTTTTTTGGTCTCTGTGGGTAGACACACACACATACACACATAATGTGGCACATACACATACAGGCACAGAGATAAAAAAACACAAGTTTTTTAACATTACTAATAGGCTTCATCTGCATAAACATGGTATATTCTAATAAGAAAGATTCTCTATGTTATATTTCTTTTAGAAAAACTCTAAGTTTAATTAATTGGATTAGATTAACATGCCTGTAGCCATGACAGTGTGATGAAGAGCTTCTTAACAGTTTGCTCCAGAGACAAACAGCCCTCGAAGTGGTACTGAGCTAGAGGGGCTCTTGACTCTCTAGTTAGGTATGCAGCACAAAGTCTTAGAAACATACAGTTCCTTTTGTCTTTCCATGGAAAAGTTTAAGCTCTTTAAGAGGAAACTAGTGCAAATTTTTAAGTGAAACAAGGAACTACAAATTCCACTGCTTTTGCCAACCTTTCTTTCAAGCAAAATGATCAATAAGTAGAGCATTAAATATCATATGCTTCAAATGTCTTTTTAGCCTTTTGTGCTTGAGTTAGTTTTATGATTTTAACTAGTGCTGTTAGTATAGTTGATGGCAGACACACAGAAGAAGCAACAGGAAGAAGGGGCCATTGTGTTTGGAAAGCATTAGATTAAACAAAAGGCATACTAACTTTGATATGTGCACTTGACTTGTTTTGAAAATGTCAAAAATTTCTTTTCTTGCCCCTAAGACTTCTCTTGCTCCTCTCTCCTTCCTGCCATCTGTCAATAGCGTGCATTGTGTCTGTGCAGCATACTCCTGCTTAGATCTCCCTTGGGTGGCTTTGACTCTGACTGCTCTGAAGAAGTATTTCACAATATTTCTGTGTCTCTATGCACTGATAAGCTGATCTCAGGATATTTTTCTGTGTGTTTTCTCTCCTCCTTCAGGAATCAGCCTGATTCTCTTTCTCTGTCAGCATACACAGCAGCAGCACTGGTAACAAACACATTTTAAACAGGCCACAATCCCTAGGCCTTTCCAAGGCTGGCTCTTTCTTTCACTGGAATAACTGACATTTCTGGCGTCTTTTACCTGCTGTGACTTATGGCCATTTTTTAGTGGCATGTGCTTTACCAAATGCGTCTTTCCCTGCATTGCATACCACATTGCTTCATCCTTGAAGACTGGTGAGTTCTTGGACTTTGACCCCTTTCATTCCCAGTTGCTTTAGCCACTGGGAAGGAAGTGTGAGCAAGTGCTGCTCTCAGCAGAGACTGTAGCATTCTCCTCTCCAAAGCTTTTCCTAGGAAGGGAAATCTGAAGTAATGTTTTTCTTTATTTTTATCCCCTTTTATTAATTGACAAATAATAATTCCATATATTTATAAAGCATAATGTAGTGTTTGGGACATATACACATGTGGGATGATCGAATAGTGCTAACTAACACACAAATATTTATCAGTTCATTGTGGTAAGAACAGCTAAAATCTCTCAACCCCTCTGACATATATAGCACCTCTATTTCTAACCATGCTTGATTCTCAGTCTTGGAATAGCTTGATCTCCTGGTAATTCTAAGCAGGCCTTTTCTGGAATCTCATGCTGTTCCCTCTGATGGTTGAGGTAATGTACATTCCTGTCAACAGCGTGCTGAGGAACCCTTTTGGCCACAGTGTCTCTAATGCTTGTTACCTTTATATTTTTTTATAATAGACTCCATAACTGATACAAAGGGGTTTCTTGTGGGTTTAATTTGCATTTATCTTATGCCTAAGAGACATCAAACATTTCTTAGTATATCTTTGTATATCTTCTCTCAAGAATAACCATACAAGCATTTTATTTTATTTTATTTTATTTTATTTTATTTTGTTTTGTTTTGTTTTGTTTACTGCTTCATGGGGTGGTTTTCTCGCTGTTGAGTAGCTGGTGTTCTTTCTGTGCTTTGGGTATCAGATTCTTCTCTGATATGTTATTTGTACTTTTCCTTCCTGTTCATCATCTGTCTTTTTCCTCTGTTATGTTCCTTATTCTATGGAAATATAGCATGCTAACAACTCCACGTGCCTAGTTTCCTTTCATTGCCTGTGCTCTGGGGTCATATCCAAAAATCAGTGTCTCACTGTGTCATAGAGCCTTCCTCTAGTGGTATCACAGTTTCTGGTCTTTAGTCCTAAATGGGGTTTCTTTCCTAATGATCCCACACACCCTTTGTTGGAGATGCTGTTGGGGTATGCCACTGTTAACCAGCATCTCCAACAAAGGGTGTGAGGGATCATTAGGAAAGAAACCCCGTAAGAATAGAAAAGGAGACTCATTAACCAAGCAGGGCAAGGGAAATGCCCGAGCGTAGCTTTAGATAACCACGTACATGCTGCCGTGGAGGATTAGCTTGGCATGCACCAGCAGAGGAATGAGGCAGTGTGTGTTACCTTATTAATAATGTGGTAGTTGTGAGTCTGGTTACAAACCAAACTGTTCTGTGCCCGGGTATTTGTTTTCTACTTTCATATAATAGGTTACCATAAATGTTATAGTTCAGCTCTGTTGTATGATGTCACAGTTCTATAAGTCAGAAACCTGGTGCAGAATTGCTGGAGTCTCTGCACAGGGTCTCTCAGGCTAACATCACAATGTCAGTTAAAACAAATCCACAGACTATGAGGGCATGCCTTGATTTTCAAAATAGATCCCCAGGTTTTAAAAGGCTCCAGTGAGGTTCAATTTTAAGGACAGTATGGATACTGCCTTCAAACAACCCTGCAGTGAAGCCCTTCAAACAACCCTGCAGTGAAGCCCTTCAAACAACCCTGCA
>NW_022196895.1:3672389-3686371 GCF_008632895.1 Mastomys coucha | reverse complement strand
CCTGCAGTGAAGCCCTTCAAATAACCCTGCAGTGAAGCCCTTCAAATAACCCTGCAGTGAAGCCCTTCGTTCTATGAACAGCCTTTCTCAACTTGAGTGTTTTGTGAGCTTCAATTTTTAAGATTTGGGTCTTTTCTTAACTTTAGGGAAAAGCTGCATGGTCAGCTGTCTTCTCTGAGGTCTGTCCCCATGTCAGTGTTATGCCTGCTGACATTTAACCTCCCAGGTTTAAAGTGTGACAGTGAGTGAGATGTGACTGCTGTAGTTTAAAAGCCACAGCCGGGTTGTCTCTGTGTGTGCTGTGTGTACTATACTTAATCGTCCTATATCAATGAAGATGGTTAGTTTAACAAAAGGATTATGGTTTTTTTGTTTTATTTTTTAAATTTTAATGCTGTCTCTAATGGTGGGACTTGATAGCATTCCTTGGAAACAACTTTCACTCTTAATCTGTCATTAGAGCCAACATTTTCTTTTAATTTAAAAGCTTCTCCTTGAACTAAAATAACACAGGACATTTTAAGTATGGCTCCAAGCAGTTGTAGATACATTTCATTTAAACCACAGAGATGGCAGTTAGATTTCTCAGTGTCAGACAGACTGCAAATTATAACTGCAGCCTAATCAGAAGTGAGTGAACATCTGGCTGCTGCATGATGAGTGGGGCTAGTTGGGATTTTAGGAGTTCCCTGCCTTTCGACAGCACCCACAGTGACTTAGTCCTTGCACGAGATCAAGCAGCATCACCTTTGCTGTGATGGTAAGCATGTGCGGCCTCCTCTGCCCCTTACTGCATCTTGCACAGATGTTGTGCTCACCTCCAGGGAACGAAGCCACGTGGAGAAAGCTGCTAGACAGAAGTTGTAAAGTAAGGCCAGAACACATTGAAACACCAAGGCTTGGATGTGTGATAAAAATGCCATTTAAAGTGAAGGTGATTGTTTACCATGGCAGGAAAAAGGGTTACAATCCATGATTGAATTGTAGAAATATTTTTACTAAGTTCGTTTTCATACTTACTATTCTGATATTTGATTAGCAAATCTCATGCCAGATTAGGTCTAATAATATCTTCCATTGTGTTGCACTGTGTACTGTAGAGTGCATGAACATCTGTTATTCTATTTGATCCTCATTATGACTCTATGAGGTAAAAGTACGGATAATTATTCCCATGTTCTACAGGGTAGGAGGGGGTGACGTGCTTCAGCTACTTGATGGCAGAGCCAGAAAGAGAAATGAACTCTATCAGTGCCTGATTCAGGTTCTCTCTGTGCAAACTTATGATGTTTTCCATTCTGGTAAAATAGAGTAAAAAATTAATAAAGATTTGCAGAGAACTCTTGAAAATAGTGACTGAGTTTATCTGAAGCTTCTTTTGGTAAAGAATCTGCTTTAAAGTTATGTAAGAGGTTCCACAAAAAGGCACGCTGTCTCCTGCCTTCCAGCTTGTGTAACCCAGCTGTGTCAGGGACATCTCCTGGGCTCGCATGGCTAGTGGAGGTCGGGTGCTGTTACAGCCTATGGCACCTGTACCCGAAGGCACGCTCATCTCAGGCTGTGGTCGTTCTATACACGCACTCCTCTTCTGCAGCATGTTAATCCAGACACAAAATGAATCTCTTCCTCTATGCTTCTGAGGCGTGCACACAGTATAGTGTGCTGACTGGAGAATCTGGAGAGCGTAAGTGAGAGCCTTCCAGTCACATGACTTCCTGACTTACAGAAACAGCACTTCCTCTTCCTCCTGCCTGCCATGCTCTCCCACAGGTTCGAGAGTCAGCAGTCTCCCTTAGTATAAGCACATCCCTCCCTCCTTCCTTTTTCTACCCTGTTACCTATTCCAAGGGCCTGGTGTAGTCAGAGTGACTGGTCTAGAGATCTGTGAGTGTCCACATTTGTGGATCTGCTCATTTCCTTCAACTGGCTAATCAAGAGATAGGAGTAGTAAAAAAATAAAATAAAATAAAACAGCCCAGGCAGACATAACAATGATTTATCCTTACCAGTCCACTTGATTCTTATCCTTTATAAAAAATAATGTATTCATTATTTAAAAAAAAGCAAAATTTTGTTATAGGAAGAAAGAATGGTATAAAAATATGACATGGACAGAAAATGGTACACATAGCTTTATACCATTTTTATTTTCAGTGGATATTTATTTTTAAAGTTAAATATATTTTAATTCTTGAGGATCTATACATTCATTCGGTGTCCTTTTATCATATGTATCTGCACTCTTCCCTCTAATCCTCCCTAGGTCCACTCCTTACCTCCCTCTCCGATTTCTTTCCCCTTTGTTTCTTTAATCTGAGTCCAGTTTGTGCCGCCCATATACCCATGGGTGGGGAGTCATCCACTGGACCTACCAGGGACCACACCCCAAAGAAAACTTAGTCTCCCCTCTCTAGTAGCCATCAACTGTAAATGCCCCTCAGGTAGGAGTGGGGGCCAGTATGTGAGCCCTTCTTATCTCTATGCTGGAATGTTGATTGGCTTCACTTGCCTGGTTCCTATGAAGGCAATATCCAGAAGACACTATTTCACTCCAGTCTTTCCTGTCCATGTCACAAAGAAACTTCCCTGGTGAGGTCTGAGATGTGCACTGAGATCTGAGTGTAGAGAAATGACATTAGAAGGCAGTTCGATACTGTGCCCACTTAGCAAAATAATAATAGTAGGTTCTGCCCTGGATCCTCTGAGCTCCCTAGCTGAGAGTTCTTGACCAGATTCATAGCACTAGTGCTTCCTCCTGCAGAGAGGGCTATAAATCCATGTAGTAGCTAGTTGGTCACCTCTGTAATATTGGTACCACTATTGCACATAGGAGCATATCTTGCCAGACTGGTCATAGTTGTAGCTCACAAGACTCACAGCTGAGTAGCACTATCAAGTATTATGGAAGCTGACTGACAGGGAAAAGCTTTCTGTTAAGTACCAAGTTAATTTCTCTTTGCCCCATGGCCAATTTATGGTGTATCTTCAGCAATACAATCTGACAATCAAGTTCTGGTAGGCAACTAGGACCAATGGCAGAGACCTATATTCTTTGAGATGGGGTTTCTTGACCAACACCTCAAGGGCATCTATCCCATACTGGCACTGGGCTTTTGTTTTGCAATTTATGAGAGGTATCCCCTGTGTAGGTAACTCCAATTAATCTTTTTTTAATATTAGTATACATACACACATATAGATGCACACACACACACACATACAAACACACATATCTTACACAACAGAATGTTTCTGTGGGCTCCCTGCAAACTCTATTGCTGACAGTGAAACAATAGAGAGGCAAGAATTAAAACTTGCTTCAGCTCAACTCTGTTAGCCAAGCTGGATCAAAGTTCTGGAATCTGACACAAGGCAGTTTATTTTAGATATATTTAAGTATAGTATAATCTTGGGGGAAAAATGTTTCCTGGTAAATATTATACCAATCCTATGTGCATCATAATGTTTAAGGCATGGCTACATCAAAACCCTTCTGCTAAGTACATATAACCTCTACTATGAAGATGAGTTCTATAATTTAGGAGCTTAGGGTCTGGTGTGGTCTCTGACCAAGATAAGTGTTAATCTCAGCAGAGTATAAAGTACTGTGTCATCTCCCCTAAGGATGATTCTACTGAAAAAAAAAAATAAAGATAAAGGTACAGGGAGGGAGAGTCTGAGATAAGCATTCTGGGTAATTTAGATGTCGGATTTTACAAATATCAAAGGTAACCAAGGTATTTAACAACATCTATCCTAAGCCTTCTGGGTGGAAAATAGGTATTTATTTCCTCTACTGAGGAAACAACCCTTCATGATTAACATTCCTGGTTTCTCCAGTGCTAATCTATGAGCATTCTACCTTCAAAGGCAGAGTTGCTTTTCAAAGTGCTGGGCCTGCTCCACACTTTCCTCCAGTCCCTCTTCTCACTAACCACTTCTCCCCATTATTCTCCTTTCCCCTTTCTTATTTCTGTGGTGGATATTGATTGTAATTGCATTTAGTTTAAGTGTGATATTCGTTTTAAGTCCCCTTCCTTTTTCAGCTATAACATCTGTTCTAAGTGAAGCCTGGACTGTAGCTCCAGGGTAATCTAGCAGCTATTGTTTTAGTTTTACCAGAGACTGGGCATTACAGAAAGATTTCTATCATCCTATTTGAATAACATACTTGCCTAGCATCTATCACATTTCTTAAGGAAACATTTAAAGCCCCAAGGTGACTTCCACTTATAACTAGTCCAAATGAATCTGTAAAAACCTGTGAGACTTGTTATCTAACCTTGTGCTTCCACCTCCACTTCCCCAACCCCTACTAATAAAGGGTATCAAAATAAGTTACGGGAGGTTTTGTTCTGCTGTTACAACACACTGGGGTAGCATAGTTCACAATGATACACTTAGACATTATGAAGGGTTATTAACTCTGAAAATAAAGCTATAAAAAGGAACCAAGCACTAATTAGCAGGCTACATGCATGTGTTGCCACTATACAGCACCACAGAAGTACATACAACCATCACTTACACGCTACACTGACAAGAAACCTGGCAGATATGGTTTAAGGGAGAAGGATTGATTTGGGCTTGTATTTTCAGAATATTTCAGTGCTTTGTGGAGAAGATGTGGCAGAATAGCTGTACAGCAGAGGCTCGTTCCCATGCAGCAAACAAGACACAGAGAAGGTTGCTAGAACCAGGGAGACTATGGCATTCCAAAGTCCAACCTTGACGATCGACCTCTGCTGGTTAGGCACCACCTCCTAAAGGTCCTTCAAATAGGGCCATGAGCTGGGAGCCAAGTCCTAGCATGAGATGAACATTCCATATTACATTTCTAAGCAATGCTAATCCAAACCCTTAAAAATAACAAAGTCAAGGTCAATAACATGGAAGGAAGGAAGGAAATAGCCAGGAAAAGAGGGAAGGAAGAAAGCAGAGATTAGGAAATCAGGGATAGACAGCAAGCATCACACAATTGCTGGCTCTGAAGTTGAGAAGGTGGAAATGGCTGATCTGGAATCTGAGTCCTGACCCCACTGTCCCTGCTTTGTAGTGTGGTCGGGTGCCCTTGAGGCTTCAGTGTGTGCACGGTCATGATAGGTGCTAAATCAGCACAGTGATTTGCAGCATACTTGGCCTGCTCTAGTGAGTTTATCAAGATCAGATTCATCTCCCCTCTCTCAGGGAAAGTCAGCCAGGGTCAAGGGCTCTTGACTCTCTCTTTATACCACTCAAGTGCTACTGAGTATTTGCATTTGGGTAATTTAGAGAATTACTTGTCATCTTCTTTCCTTGAAAATATGGTTGTCTTCGTAGTGGAGGACAGGTTAGATAAATCTACCTTGATATCGGAGTGAGAAGATCCTGCCCGGTGTGGTGATGCATGCCTGTAATCCTGGCACTCAGGAGACCGAGGCAGAAGAACTGAGAGTTCAAGACCAGCCTAGACTGTGTCATCAGGCCCTCTCTCAAAAAATTAACAGAGCAGTTGGAAGATCTGATTTTAAGACCAAATGAGCCAGAACAAACCACTAGAGATAAATGCAGTTACCTGCCAGTTTAGCCCATGATGGTAGCTCATTAATAGAAAAAGAGAAGAGACAGAAAGGAAAAAAATCCAGAGGTGGAGAAAAGTCACAGCCTCTTAGTGGTGGAGAGAAAATACATGTGAAGAGTTGACTCAATTAAAGTAGTAAACTAGGGAAGAAAAGGGGAAATAGGGACCTAAGCAAAAGAGACTTTTAGGAGTTGGTCCTACATGCTAAGGATCAGAGTGCTTAGGTGCAAGGAAGTAACCATTGAGAAATGGGGCTGAATGACCTCCTGAAGGAAACTATAGATTCTATGCTGAGGAGTTCTGGGCAAGTCTTTCAATGGGATTCTCTATTGTACCAAAATACAATGTCATAGTACAATAAATGCTGCATTTTACCTCTTTAACACTATTCTTTATTTATTGGTTATTGGGCACTTGTTCATAAATGTTATCCAGTCTTCTTCCAGGGTCCACAAGGAAAGTATCTAAGGAGTGAAATCATGATGAGATGTAGCTTGATTTGGCACTGCTGGGAAGTTCTCAGCAGCCAGGCTGATCCATCCAGAACCTTTCTCCCCAGCTCTCCAACCCTGTTGTCACTCAGAACCAGTTCCTGCAAGTTGTTCTCTCACCCCACACTCTCACCTTGGCCACCCTGTCCTCTCCCACAGATAAATAAATAAACACCAAAGAACAAGAAAAATCAGTTCTTCAGTGATTCGTGATGAGTGCAGGACTGTCTGATTTCAGAGATGCTGTATGTGGAAACGACAAGCCTTCCTGTGTATTCTACTTTATAAGACAACTTTTGTGTGGTGCTGTGGTCATGAGATGTCTAGAGTAGTAAAATTCATAGAAACAAGGAAATGTGCTGCAGGGCCTAAAGACAGGGAGCTTCGGAGAGATAATGCCTAATGGGTGTGTGTTGTGTGTAGTTTTAAAAAGCATTCTTGTTCCTTGCTTGCTCAGAATCCCTCTCTCTGCATTCCCTTCTCTTCTTCCTGGGACCTGGAAATCCCACCTTATGCTTCGCCCAGCAATTGGCTTCTGCTGTCTTTACTGACCCAATCAAGAAACAATTAGGGAAACAGATTTTAATTATCCACTCCTTCCCCTACATTTCACCTTTTCTGTCCAATTAAAAAAGAAATTAAAAACCTCTTCTCCCAGAATACATTGAAAAACAATCATGACAAGTAAATTATATAGTATGAGGTATAAATGACATCCAGCCCATCAATTTGTTAATTTAGATAGAGTACTCTATCATTTACCCTAACTTAAAGGCTTACTATTCTACACCTGAGTTGTGTCCTGGTTTTAGCTTGTATACCATCTGAAAACCATCCTCTCAAATCTATATCATCTCTCTCAATGCTCAACAGCTTGGGTTGGCTATGAGAGTATGACCCATCTTCAACCTTGCCAGAAATCCAAGAATGACTTAAATATTACCTGAAAATATAGGAAGCACTAACATGGCCTCCAATGCTAAGTCAATGTAGAGACAGCTGACTATCTGGACAATCCCCCAATTTTTTAGAATTCAAGAGTATCCATCTCTGGCCTTCTGGCCAAGAATCATCTATCTGACAGACGTACTACACAGAAAATTGAAGGACCGCTGTCCACCTTAACAAAACTAGTAGTCGACTATTCTGCAACGTGTATCCTTCTCTAGACAGAGTTGTCTGTATATGAAATGGGCAACTTCTGCCCATTGGCTGTCCTGCCACAAAAGCAACCTTCCGGAGGTAATGATGCTCAACATCCTTTCCGAATTGTGAAGTGGGTAGGAAGTAGCAGACATGTAGTCTCAGGACTGATGGTGGCTGAGAAGGCTAAGGAGGATGGAGCAAGAAATTCTTCACCCAGCAGTTGTGTTATCTGGCTAGTTTTAAAATAATAAGGCTGTCTGTCTGTTTTTTGTTTTATCCACAGTGACTCAGGTGCGAGGAGAAGTCGTCCTGCCTGAGTGGTGGAGAGCAGTAGCTCCAGGCATTCTTAGGGATGGTTGGGCAGCTTAGCAGGGAAAGCAGGAGGAGCAGGCGGGATAGAAGTGATGTGCTTTTGGAGCTAAGTTGTGAGGGGCCAGAGCACGCAGGCAAGGAGCAAGCGTGTTTTTAAAATTACACACAACAGCTGTGGACATTCAGTTTGGGAAATTGAAAACGTTCCTGAGGTGGATGGTGGGTAATGCCACTGTGCTCAAGCTACTTACTTGAATGCTTAAAAATGGTTAAAACGATAAATGTTAAGTATGTAGTATGCCGGAAAGGGGAGAGGGAACTTTCCCCAGAACTCTTCTTGAGCAGTATGCTAAAGTGTTAGTTGTGCCTCTGACTCAGACTTCTTATTCCTATTCAACAGGTTGAAAAATGTTCCTAAGTTTGTATTGTGTCTAGATATCAAGAATAAAGTGATTACTTTGTTCCCTTGTATGTAGCAGCAGTACTTGGGGTGTTTCTGCAGCATGTAAGATGGCAGTCCTAGCATGTCAGTCACTGTCTGCTCCTAATAAGATTATAGTTTTCAGCTTTGAAATACTGAGTTTCAGTTTTCCATTACCACTTATTAAGTGCAACTCATTAGAAAATTCATCCCTTAGTTTGTTTTTATGTATGTATATAAGAAGAAAAGATGCAAATCGCACAAAACTCTGCAGAGGGTCAAACGAGGCCAGGCCTTTGACCAGGTGCCCCGCCTGCTGTGTGCCTGTTCTTTCTCCTCTTGCTATGGAACTTCCCACAGTTGTAAAAGCTGGATTCTCCCCTGTGGCTCTCAGCCTTCTGTAAATCTACTAACCACACAGTTTCTGCATATACTCCAAGTGTGGAAGGAAAAAATATATTCTTTGAACAATGAGTGAATTCCTTTGCTGACATTTAACCAAGATACATTCCAAACCTGAAGCTGTTTGTAAGGCTAAGAAAATATTGATCACCTTTTTTGTAAAAAAAGTGAAATAAGAATGTTTATGTATCTCAACCCTTCCTCTGTGAGCTGGAAGCAAGAACACTGGGGTTCGTTACTTTGTGGTATTTCAATTCCAGGAAAAAATGAAACCAGAAAATAGAGGAGATTTTTCAGATTTTTTGTTAGGAATTCTTTCTTATTCTTCTTTTTCCTTTTTTCTTTTCTTTGTTTTGTTTTCGTTTTGTGATGTCTATGCCAGCATTGCTTAATATTGTGAAAGTCATGGACCTCCAGTTGCATACAGATTTTCAACAGACTAATCCTGGTTAGTGATTCATGGCTCTCTTTTCTGAATTAGTGGACTTCAGAGAAAGGACTGCAGTCTATTTCCTGTCTGAGATCCAAAGCTGAGCACTCAGGTCCATCCAAATGAATGGGAAATAATTTGCATACATAGGGTTTTTTTGTGTCCCCTTCGGTGAGTAAACACCCATATCAGGTTTCTATCCGAAGTTTTCTGGCCTGATCCAGTTTGACTATTCGCGTGTACTTTGTAAGAACCCAGCCAGGTCTTAAAAGAACTTTCTTTGAGTTTTGAGTATCAGCTGCCTCTTCTGGCCCTCTGGTGAGATGAATGACTACTCCTGTGCCTGCTCCATGTTTCCTCTCCACTCGGCCAGTAGAGCCCAGGCTGCTCTGCCCAGCTGTTAAACTGAGTTTCTCCAGAGCAGCAGCTTTGACCCTGCTGGCTGGGAGAAGAATCTGCACCCACTTGTTTCCCTAAGTTCTGGTACTTTGACTACAGTTAGAATCTGAGGAGTCCTCTAGGTCTTGGAAGACTGTCGATCAGTTTTACATTAAAAGGAAATGAGGCCAGGCAGTGGTGGCGCACACACGCCTTTCATCCCAGCACTTGGGAGGCAGAGGCAGGCAGATTTCTGAGTTCAAGGCCAGCCTGGTCTACAGAGTGAGTTCCAGGACAGCCAGAGGTACACAGAGAAACCCTGTCTCGCAAAACCAAAAAGAAAAAAAAAAGGCCTCGCTGCATTCTCTTCCAGAAATGTGCATAAAGACCTTGTTCTCGTCGTCCACGTGTGGTGCAGATTTGTTTGCTGATATCAAAGGCAGGCACACAAGAAAACTTCCCTTCTTTTATACATAGCCATGTATGGTCTTACATATTCATATATATACAACCTTTTGTCTATCATCTTATAAATACCTTTATGTAAATTCATCTATTACGAACTGTCCTGGAGGAAGACAACGTGGGAATGTGCTGGAGTGCAGGACTATCGCTTCATTAGCTTAATTTACAGAATGCTTATCTAAGCAAAATTTGCAAGTTAGGGTAAAAGTCAAAGGCATCAAAACAAGTGAGTCTTGAGCTCAGAGTTGCACAGACGTTGCCTGCATCACAGAGCGCTGTAGTGACTGCGACACCCTCTTCCCACAGACGGGGCTTGTTAACTCGATAGTACACGAGTGTCATGCAAGAGTGTGGTTCTGGGGTTCAGGAATTGTCTCTTTAGAATATTATAATTATAAAATAAGCAAACAAGGAAATGGCTTCTCTCATTTGTTACTTTTCAGATACTGCCCACTAGCTCAGCAGTTCTCAGCTTGTGGTTTGTAACCCCTTTGGGGGGTCCAGCAACCCTTTTACAAAGGTCACCTAAGACCATTGGAAAACACACATGTTTACATTACAATTCATAATAGTAGCAAACACAGTTATGAAAGAACAACAAAAAGTACTTTTACAGTGAGGGACTGTATCAAAGGGCTGCAGCATTAGGAAAGTCGAGAAACACTGTCTTAGCTGTTAGCAATAACAATGGGACCAAAAACAAATTCTGCTGATTGACAGGTTTGCTGATTGATCACTGGGGGATAGAGCTGCTTCCAAGGCCTCTTCCTGCTCTGGTTGGAGAGGAAAACTTGTATAGCTTTTGGTGTGCAAATCTGACAACAGGCAACATAAACATGATAGGCTAGAGAAAATTCTCATCTAATTAGGAACAGAGCCTGGGCAAAGGAAATGGTTTATGTTACTGTAAAAGCAAAACTCTGCCCTTCATGTCAGATACAGCGGTAAGACCCAGAGCGTTTGCCTGCTGCCCCTAGCTCACTTGATTCTAAGCCGTCTCTGGAAGTCATTTACTCAATTCTTATTTCATATGCATGTTCTGTTCTGGAGTTTGGTGCAGAACTTGATGGAAAGTTATTTTCTTTAAGTGACAGCTTGTTTACAGAAATTCCTTGAAATCTGCGTGGTTATTGAAAAGAGTGAAATAAATGTTGCCTGCAGCTGCCTGTTGCAGAGCTCTGCCACACCTTCCAAAGTGCTCCAATGCCTTGCCAGTAAATCATCTAACATCCATAAAGGTCATGGAGACGGCTCCCTTTGTAATATGAAGAATTTATGTTACTATTGCAAAAAAAAAAAAAAAAAACATGGTGTGAATCATTTTGGTGTTTTTAGGTTGAGCGTACATAGTAAATTATTCCAAAATTATGGGAGCCAAATGCCTTTCCTTCCAGAAGTTTGTGTAATATCTATTTATCTGAGGGCAGATGACTGCTCTGGATAACCAGCCACAGACTTTGTCAAGTTAACTCCAAGTAAACACAGCTGAGCATAAGCAGTTGGGCTACAAGGGTTTTCTTGAGATTTGCCAATAGCATATGACCTTGCAGAATGTTGGGTTTTTTTTAAAAAACTACAATCTGCTTTCAATGGAAAAATGAATTATTTTTGCTTTAAATTAACAAGTGATGATTAGAAGTTTGTTATGTTCTAAATTTTAGATGCAAGGCAAATGATCATGGGCACAGGCACCCAACAGGGCTGCCCTCCTGAGAAAGCTGTCTTCAGTCTGGGAGCAGAAAATGGCCAGGATGCTAGGCAGAGGCCAGCTAAATAGAGTTTGTCTTAGGAAAAGGGGGCAGGACCATACTCACTTGTTTCCTTCAAATCTT
Organism: Mastomys coucha; assembly: GCF_008632895.1. Taxonomy (NCBI): domain Eukaryota; kingdom Metazoa; phylum Chordata; class Mammalia; order Rodentia; family Muridae; genus Mastomys; species Mastomys coucha. The sequence goes on along the minus strand of NW_022196895.1, from coordinate 3,674,934 downwards.
TGTGCTTTCCAACAGATTGAAATTGTGGTTCCAATGAGCACTAGCAAATGAGTTACTGATTCATCCATTCTTTTTAAGTATGTGTGTGTGTGTGTGTGTGTGTGTGTGTGTGTGTGTGTGTGTGTGTGTGTGTATGCATGTGCCACTATGTGTTTCTGGAAGTCAGAGGACAGCTTTCTGGAGTTGTTTTTCTCCATCAACCAGGTAGGCCCTGGTGATGGAGCCTATGCTGTCATGCTTGGCTGCAACACATTTACAGACTGACCTGTCTCTCAGGCTGGATTAGTTCTTTAAGTACCTGCCCTCAGTGTGAAAGGAACTGCTAGTTTCCAGTAAAAATTCCCATCATTCAAGATGTTGGTATTTTATTTTAAAATCACATGTTGAATAGTATTAGGTGAGCACATGGACACATGTTCAGCACTTTATGCTGATATGTTATTCTACAGTTAAACCCTTTATTATCTATACTTATTCATTACTCCATTCACCTACCTTTCCCAGGATTTCCACAGAGAAAAATGCCTTGAGAATCTTTTGAAATGTGATGCTAGCCTAGCATTAAAGTCTGGCTTAGTGCTATATCATAGATCTCTAGTGGTCTGTCCACACCTGCACTTGAATATCACAGTACATCAAACTCTGGATGTACAGAAATCAACCCCTGTGTCTTGCTTGCTGTGGGAGAAACCTAGCCTTCTTCTTGTCCTCTCTAACCCAGCGAATGACATTACCAGTGACCCTTTCTCCCAAGGCAGGGTCATAAGAAATAATTTAGATTTTTGCCTCCTACTCCCAGGTCCACTTGGTCATTGAAGAGTTCCCAGTCTGCCTCCAGTCTGCCTTTCCATCTGTACTGCTACTTCTAGGCACCATCCCCTCATTTCTCTCCTAAGTCCCTGCAAGCATCCTCCCTGACTCCTTGCTCTTACACCACAGCAAGTGGAATCATTCTAATGCTCAGATAGGATTCCATTTAACTATCCATGCTGTCTCCTGGTACCTTTCAAAGGAGAGTCTACATTCCTTATATTGCATACAAAGCTAGAACTTTTGGTGTATGTTAATATCTCCTAATTCACTCCTAGCTGAAAATCAGAAAGATTATCAAATGGGTCATGACACTGCACTTTTGCCAAGCCCTTCTCTTCCTATGGAATGTGCTGGGTTACAGTATTCACCTAAGTAGCTCCCTTCTTTCTTACCTTTGCTGTGTCTTGGCACTTGCATAATGACATCACAGGCACAGGGTACATGGCATGAGAAAAGGAGACTGCTTACTGTATGGAGTTCTATGGCATGTTTGTCTGTCTGATACAAGCTCATCATCCTCACATGACCTTCATTGCTCCATCCACGGCTTCATGGCATTACCATAAGCTCCTGTCATTCCTCCTGGGATTGCGTCTGTAATAGCATCTGATGTAGCACCTACACTTAGTGTTTGCTGCACAGAGTCTGGTGTAGGTGTCTGCTAGGTGAGCCAATGAACATGTAGGTGCATAAACAAAGATAGCATAAAGAAAGTTCACTTGAAAGAAGAATAGGTACCCAGCCCTATTGTTATTGACAACTGAGACCTGGACGTGCCAGAGAACTTTTCTGAGTTTTATTTCCCACAATGGGAAATGGGGATTTTTCCCTCAGTAGTAAGAACTGAGCCTGCTCATGCCAGGTAAGCACTGTGTCATCGTGAACCCACAACCCAAGACTATGTTAAACCATCTCAGTGTATGCATAACCAGATTGCCAGGCAAGCACTGTGTCATTGTAAGCTCTCAACCCAAGAATATGTTGTCATCTCATTGTGTGCAAAACCAGGTTAAATAAGTCATGTGCTTATGATTTGCAATGATTCACAAATATTATCACCATAAATCATATCGATGTGTCCTGGTCCTTAATTATTCCAAAAAAGAGGAAGAAAAGGCAAAATTGTACATACAAAATATAGGGTTATTTTTTTCTGACACTCAACAAAAGATTATTTGTTTCACTTGGGCAAATTCATATTCATTAAAATATGGTTATATATTTTCTACCAAAGCACCAATGATGGAAAAAATTCCAAGGGAAGTCAAACACTCTATTAGACAAGGTGAGGCAAAAAACAATGTGGACTGTCTGTTCATAAGGTATTAGGAGCACTGGATAATTTACACGTTCCTGCTCCACTCAGAAGATCCTTAGAACTGCTTAGCTTAGCATGAAACAATGGCATAAGTAAGACTGATTAGCTGCCCATGTTCACACAGGTGGTCTACACCTGTGAAAAGCAGACGCAGGACTGAATAGATCTTCAGGAAATCAGGAGGAAGCTGCTTTGTTAAAGTGGGAACTCTCAGTTCTCTCCCTCTCTGTCTGTCTGTCTCTCTCTTTCTCTGTCTCTCTCTGTCTCTGTCTCTCTCTGTGTCTCTCTCTGTGTCTCTCTCTCTGCCTCTCTCTCTGTGTCTCTCTCTCTGTCTCTCTCTGTCTCTCTTTCTCTCTCTGTCTCTGTCTCTGTCTCTCTCTTTCTCTCTCTCTCTCTCTGTCTCTCTCTCTCTCT
>NW_022196895.1:3639320-3672379 GCF_008632895.1 Mastomys coucha | reverse complement strand
TCTCTCTCTCTCTCTCTCTCTCTCTCTCTCTCTCTCTCTCTCTACCTTGCAAGAGAGGTTTGCATACTTAAACTTGCTGCAAGAAATTCAGAGTAAAATACTCTGGGTATATAGCTCAGAAGTAGAGCTTACCAACATTCAAGAGGCCCTGGGACCAATTCCTAGTGTTTTGGTTTTCAGCACAACCTTCTAACAGAGTGACTGCATTATGCAAGTGCAAGCTTCTGGTGCAAAGGCCACTACAGGCGTGAACCCAGACAGTCAACGGCACATTGGCAGCTGCTACATGCCTGTTATACACACCCATTCTCGCTATCACTGAAGATTCCTTCCTAAAGGACTGTATATTGTGGCTGTTCACCAACTGAAGTGACCTTCTCCAGGCTGTTACAAAACTGAAGCTCCCATAATTATGCATCGTGCCATTTTAAGAATTTTCCACACTGGAGCTGCCTAGACATAACATGGCTTAGACAATTCAAACACAATGTGAAGGACTGTTGTGTTTCTCATTATCTGTTCCATTTCAAGTAAGTCTTCAACAATCTTCAACTTTTGCTACAAATATTACCAACGGCAACTGTAGAATTGCCTTTTACCATTATTTTCTTTTATTGATTTAAGTTTTATTGCATTATGATGAGAGAAGATACATAATTTCAATTTATATGAATTTATTAACATTTAAAAACATATTTTAACTAAATAAAATTATATCACATTCTGCTTTCCTTTTTGTACCCCAACTTCTCCCAGAGACACTCCCTTCAATACCTGCGATACTTTTCAGTTTTTTTATCATATTCTTTAAAATTTACAAAATGATATAACACTAAAAATGAGTGTTATAAAAGTTGTTTGATATGAAAAACAATTAATTAATAATCTTATGTAGATGCTTGTCTACAGCAATACTGAAAATACATACATTTTTCTCAGTATAAATTTTAAATATCTCCAAACACATTAACTGTATGATATTTTAAAATAACATATCACTATTAGTGATTTTTAAATGAACATAGATAAAGAATTTTTGCTTGTTTATTTGTTTTGTTTTGAGTAGAGCTTAAAATCTTGGCTCTTAATGTGGTACAAACCCAAAATAAGAATAATTTTTAGACATTGGAGTTCATTGTAATAAGGCTGTACTTCAATGACCAAAAGATTCAACACCAAAGGATTTTACCTCCATAGTACCTAAGCTAAGAGTTGATAGTTCTGCTGCGCCAAGGAAAGAACTGTAGGCATGATTTTTGGATACAGATTTCCTGCTATGGTCAAAGTTATTTGACTTGAGTGACTGTCTTCATTCTCAGCCCACAGAGAACAGGTTACATTCATTTAAGAAATGGTGTGTGTATTAAGATGGTCTATTCATAAAGTCATTCACCAATTGTTTCCATGAACAGTGGTTCTGCTTGGAGGGAGGCACAGACATTAGGTGAGGGTAAGAATCTGGTTCGTTGGCTGTGATGATTTTGAAAAGCATTCATCTCAGAAAAAGAGTAACTTATAAAGTCTTCTTCTTCAAAATTGATACAATAATTATAAACATCAAGCAAAGCATTCAGTCTCACTCTTTGTTGTTCTCTTACAAAGTCACCTCCCAAGTTAATTGTCTACGTTTCTTTTTTGTATATAATTTTGAAATATGTATGTTGTTCTGAAAACCATAGTATAGTGTAAGAACATAAAATAAACAATTCTACTAATAGAGAGGCTGAGATAGGAGAAGCATTATTTCAAGACCATTATGTGGTACACAGCAAGACCCTGTCATGTACAATCAAGCAGAAAGTGTATATGGATTGTACAATATTGGACTTATTTCTCCAATTACCAAATTAAAGAGACCACTGGATGATAGCCAACAAATTTCTAATTCCTCATACTTTTGAATTTCAATTGATTAGGATATGTTGGTAATATTAATTTTCATGTTAAGAGATATTAAGAAAAATTAATTTTTACTTCCTGTTATTTTTGTTGATAGAGGTGGAATTAGGTTTGTGTGAATTTGTTGAAAGATTACTTTCTTGCTTCTTCTAGAGTGTAGTTTTGCTCCTTGTGTTGGAGTTTTCCATCTATTATCCTTTGTAGGGCTGGATTTGTGAAGAGATGTTATGTAAATTTGTTTTTGTCATGGAATATCTTGTTTTCTCCATCTATGGTAATTGAGAGTTTTGTTGGGTATAGTAGCCTGGGCTGGCATTTGTGTTCTTGTAGGGTCTGTATGACATCTGTCCAGGATCTTCTAGCTTTCATAGTCTCTGGTGAGAAGTCTGGTGTAATTCTGATAGGCCTGCCTTTATATGTTACTTGACATTTTTACCTTACTGCTTTTAAAATTCTTCCTTTTTTGTGTGCATTTGGTGTTTTGATTATTATGTGACAGGAGGAATTTCTTTTCTGGTCCAGTCTACTTGGAGTTTTGTAGGCTTCTTGTATGTTCATGGGTATCTCTTTCCTTAGGTTAGGGAAATTTTCTTGTATAATTTTGTTGAAGGTATTTATTGGCCCTTTAAGTTGGGATTCTTCACTCTCTTCTATACCTATTATCCTTAGGTTTGGTTTTCACATTGTGTCCTGGATTTCCTGGATGTTTTGGGTTAGGAACTTTTTGATTTATGCATTTTCTTTGACTGTGGTGTCAATGTTTTCTATGGTGTCTTCTGTCCCCGAGATTCTCTCTTCTATCACTTGTATTCTGTTGGTGACTCCTGATCTCTTTCTTAGGTTTTCTAACTCCAGGTTGTCTCCCTTTGTGAGTTCTTTATTGTTTCTAGTTCCAGTTTTATATTCTAGATGGTTTTATTCATCTCCTTCACCTGTTTGTGTTTTCCTGTAGTTCTTTAAGGGATTTTTGTGTTTCCTCTTTAAGGGCTTATAGCTGTTTACCTATGTTCTCCTGTATTTCTTTGAGGGAGTTATTTATGTCCTTCTTAAAGTCCTGCATCATCATCATGAGAAGTGATTTTAGATCTGAATCTTGCTTTTCCAGTGTGATGGTATATTTGGGACTTGCTATGGTGGGAGAATTGGGTTCTGATGATGCCAAGTAACGTTGGTTTCTGTTGCTTATGTTCTTACTCTTGCCTCCCACCATCTGGTTATCTCTAGTGCTACCTTCCCTGGCTATATCTGACTGAAACCTGTCCTTCCTGTGATCCTAGTTGTGTCAGAACTCCTCAGAGTCAAGGTGTCTCTGTGATCCTGTGATTCTGGGATCCTGGGATCCTGAGCCCACTAGAGGGCCTGGGATTAGAGCTTCCTCTGGGTATTATGGGACTCACTGTAGTTTGTACCCAAGGTCTGCTCAGGGCACCAGCCCAGACAGACTGGAAGGAACCCATGCCACTGGGCTGGTTGAGTTCCTTGGTGCATAGGTCCTGCTGGTCCCAGCTAGTCCTGGTGTTGAGACAGATGTTATGTCCTCCTCACCTCTGATCCTCTGATCCTGGGTGTTTTAGAGCACCTGGGACTGGAGCTTCCTTTTGGTATTATGGGACTCACTGCAGAGTTTGTGACCAAGACCTGCTCAGGGCACCAGTCCAGACAGACTGGAAGGAACCCGAGCCACTGGATTGGCAAAGTTCCTGTGTGCCTGGGTCCCGCTGGTCCCAGTTACTCCAGGTGTTGGGACAGATGTACCCTCCTCACCTCTGATCCTATGACACCTTTTATCATTATTGGGTGTTTAGCAGCTTACAGAAATCATTTCTGATTCTTACACTCTTTGTGCATATTTTAAAAAGTGAGACTAGAATGACTAAACCACCTAACTCCCAGGCCAGCGGATAAGCAATAGCACTGGGGTGACTTCCTGGTCCTCTCTGTCTTCCTTTTTGGTGTACCTCACTGTTTCAGGAGTAAAGTCCTGTGAATGCAGTTATATTTGCAGTTACTATAGGTTGTCCTATTCCAGATAAGCCAAGCAGAGCCTTGAATCTCACTAGGAAGTGCCTTTAGAAATCTGAGTCATTGTTTTCTTTCTCTGTAAAAAGGAAATTAGCAGCATTACCACTTGGGTATTTCTTCAACCAGTTCTAACCTGTAGCTCCCAGTTCTTACATGCAGTAATATTCTGAGACCCTCAGTAGCTGAAAGCATGGGCCATATTTATACATACACACATACACACATATACACATATATAGATATATACAGATATAGCAATGATAAAGATTAATTTCTAATTGCACGGTAAGAGATTAATAAAATACCTAATAATAAAATTGAATAATTATAGCGATATAGTGATAAAACATTATTTCATCTTAAAAATACTTTAAATTTTTGTGTGTGCCTATGTGTATGTCTGTGGTATATTTGTGGTGTATGTGTAACTGTGTGCTCAAGTGTGCACCTGTACAGAGGCAAGAGCAGGGCATCACATGCCCTCCTCTAACCTTTTCTTTGAGACAGTATCACACTGAACCTAGAGGAAGACTGGCAGCCACATTCCTGGGGACCCTCTTCTCTGCCCTCTGCAGTGCTGGGGTGGCAGTTGAGTGCGTGAAGCTATGTCCAGCTTCCTTTCCTGGGAGTTCTGAGGTCAGAAGGTACGTGCTTTCTCCAGGAGCACTCTTCCCAGTGACCATCTCTCTTCCCCACTTTCCCCTTTTCTCTGAATGCCAGCTTGGCACTTTCTCTACACAGCATATCCAAATCCTTGGTGTCAGTGTTCTTGAACTACATTATAATGTCAAATAAAGGTTCCTGGACCACACCACTGTGTTTCTGGATAATCTGACACCACTGTGGGTTCGTGGCAGGTAGAGAAAATGCAAATATCCTAGGAATGGGGATGTCCCCCCTTAGGTGAAATGCAGGGAGATCACGTATTGTTCAGAACGTCATATACTCCGACCTACAAGTGTTTATTTCTGGAATTTTCTAATTAATTCTGGGAGAGTGAAGTTGACTGGACCTGGGGACTATGAAATCATGGACAACGGGAGACCAATAACAACTGAGACTCATTGGTGGATGCTTTCAACATGTGCCCCATACAAACTCCTGTTAAGATCTTCCTGTCCTCTTTTATGTTTTATACATCTTCCCAACCAATTTGTTTACTAAGCTGTGTCTTCTAAGATGATTTTTATAGACTTCGGAAAATGCACTGTACATCAGTTGGATGAGGTATCTAGTTACCCCAGGCTTGGGAAGGATAAGACCATGTTTTCCTCAAGAAGGGTTTACTGTCTGCCTTCCCTCTCCTGCTCCTGTTCTTGTCTTAGGCCGACACTGAGTAGATGAACTGAAGAGATGCCTGGGGACCTGAACAATAGCTCACATCTGTGGTATTTTTAGCCTTTAGCCTTGTGTGGGGCTCCTACTGTGGGTGGTCTAAGAAAGAACCTTTCTCCTGTGTCTGGTAGTTACCTTCAGCTCCAGTGGACCCTGCTTAGCCCATGTGCCAACACTTTACAGCGCAGTGGTACAGTCCTGCAGGATGACAGCTAGGGGTGTGATTAACTGGACAGGCATCTAAACTAATAGAGACCATTATGAGCAATGGTGCTGGTGAGTATTTCGAGGTTTAGGGATCCTCACAGTTCTTGGTTTCTTCCAAGCTATTCAGTCCTTGAATTCTGGCTTATCTATACAGACAACCTTTGCTTCCATCCTCCAGCTGATGGACACATGACTAATATAACCATATTCTACTAGAAAGAAGCATATGCCTTAAAAGCTTTGGAATCCTACAAAAAATGTCTGACTCTCCTGGCTATTAGTACACACAAGCACAAGGACATTTGCTTGTAAATCCTTAACAAAAGTATGTTGTCTGTTTACTCCTGTGTGGGAGAGCCAGGCTCATTTGTGTAATGCTTGATTCAAGAAACTGGCTGCTATTGGCTTCACATTATACATTCATTATTTCTTCTGGCTGTCTTAGGAGGATGCAGGGATCTGAGATCATGAAATTTGTTTTTCAAACCACTCTTCAGTATATCTAGAGTGTATTCCACCACCAGATCCCAAATGCCTGAGTGAATAGAACTGATTTGTCTTGAAAATGTAACATTTCTGACTCTCTATGTGTCTCCTCCTCTCTCCATCAATTCTAATTTATTCTGCCCATAACACCCTTGGTTGTGTGCCATCGACTGAAGCATATCAAACCTACCAACAAAATTAGCACACACTCTTAAACTATTGACTCTTCCTCTCCCAGAAGCAATTGCCAATAGCTCTACAGCTAGGGGTGGAACTTCATGTCAACCTCCCTTCTCCATTGTTGGGATTTTTTTCTGGCTTGAACTTGCATAGGCCATGTGCATGCTGTCACAGCTATGTGGTTATTTTGTAATGTTTTATAATGTCTCGTACCAACACAGAAATGCCCTCATGGATTAGATTGCAGGAGTAGTTGGATGAAGATGTGATAGTCAGAGTTCTCTAGAAAAATAGAACTTATACAATGGGAATGTATTTATATATAGAAAGGAGATTTATTAGAATGACTTACAGGCTGTGGTCTACCTAATCCAACAATAGCTCCCTGTCTTCCAAGAATCCAGTAGTTGCTCAGTCCACGAGTCTGAATATCTCAATTAGTCTTCAGTATATGATGGGATCCTGAAGAAGTGGGCTCTAAAGCCAGAGAAGGGATGGACTTGCTAGATGGGGTTGGGGATGAGAGCAAGCAAAGAATAAAATCTTCCTCCTTCTATGTCTTTCTATAGGCTTCTATCAGAAGGTGTGATCTAGATTGGAGGTGGGTCTTCCCATCTCAAAAGACCTGAATTAAAGAAGTGTCTTCCCACTTCAAAGATATTGCTTAAAGATGTACAACGAAAATAGGTTCAGTTTTTATTGCCACAAGATGGAATGTTCAGTATCCAGGCACTGACATGTAGTGAGGGTTGTCTTGCTTGCCATCCCACGGCAGAATCCATTAGGGCAAGAGAATGTCAAGGAGCAAAATAAAGGGATAAACACACTTTTCTGCAGAATCCCATGCCAACAGTGTCTAACCCACTGACCCATCCATGAGGACAGAGCTCTTGAGACCTAATCACATCTCAAAAGTTCCCACCTCCCAGCAGTGCTGCATTAGCAGTTAAGCTTCCATAGTAGGAACTTGAAGGATCATTCAAACCACACAGTGCTCAGCCCTTTGGTTCCAGATGACAACAGCTTTTTCATATTCAAAAGTGAACAACACCCTGTGTGGGAACCACTCAATCTACCTTCATAGACAAATTTAGTATCTCGGTCCCTCTGTTCTATGCCCATGGCTTTAGGCTTGACAGCTGCCAAATTGATTTCAGGGTGCTGTATTAACTTTCCCCAGGGAAGATGTGAACAAAGGCCTACTCACCCCAACATACCAACAAACCAAAGTAATAGTTTCACCATAGTCCAACTAACTGAACAGTGAGCTAATAGGGGTCACAAGAGCAACCATTAGGAGAAGGAGTTAGATGACCATAAAAGCAACTGTATCATCAAAAATTCTCACCCTCATGTGGATGATGACCTCCCCGTGGCTGAGCAGGTAGAGTTCCTCCTTCCTTTGATCTTCTACCCTCTATATTTCTGATACATCCTAAGGCCACAAGATCATAATCAGCTGGGGTGGAGTTACATATAACTGGAAGGAAGATGTAGGGAGGAATAGCGTGCATCAAATGTCTCCCCCAGCTCCCCCTTTATGAGAGAATGTCAGCAGTGCAGATATTGATCTCTCCTCTTAAGAGACCAGATATTCCCAGCTACCTCTCAGGGATGCCATAGAAATGACAGATTAAAAATAGCCCTCTTTGGAGATGGGAGATGGCTCAGTGGTGCTTGCTGCACAAACACAAGGATCTGAGTTTGAATCTCCAATTCTCCCATTAAAAAGCCACATGTTAATGAGTATGCCTGTAATTCCAGTACTATAGGCACTAGGGACAGGAGGATCTGTGAAGTTTGCTGGCCGCTTGTCTAGGTCCAGGGGTTCTTAAGAGATTGTCCATATACACTTGTGGGCATGTTTCATATACCACACACACAAATAAAAATACAAACATAAAATTTAAAAAATAGTTAAAAAGAAAAGAAAAGAAAAGAAAGCAAAAAGAAAAATATCCTGTTTACTGAGCCTTATCTTTGTGTCAGTAGAAAAAGAAACCTGTTAAGTATGCTGTAGGCTAATGATAGCTTGAATTCCTTGGATTCTGAAGTTTCTATTACTAATAACTCCCTTTTTAAAATGTCATGGCATAGGAAAATTATAAATAAAAGAGCAAAGTTATACACCTGGAGTGGATCGCTTGCCTCCGAGGAAGCAATTTCCCTGTTTCCATTCCGCCTGTGTCTAAGCAAAGTGGGAACAGGCGTCCTTTTCCTCTCCTAAAAGGACAACCTTACAGAAGCGATGACAACTGTACAGAACTGCTGAAGTCGAAACTCTCGCTAAAGTGAAACCACGAATGCAGTGCGCTGTGCTTAGCCATAGACTAGTTGATGTTTGTCAAAATCCTGAGAACCCAATAGTGATTTACAATATCAAAGAAATGCTGCCTTGTACTACCATGCTTGAGTGAAGACCCAGACGTTCCTATGTGGTTTAACTAAAAGTAGTGTGCATCCCTGCACTAGTGTCCCACTGGGCTAGCATTTGCCTTCTGTGTCAGAACTCCTAAGATGTTTCTTCCAAGTCAGAACAATCATTTCCAGACCTAGGACCCAGAGATCTGCCCTTTGGAGACAACCCCTATGGAGCCCACCCCCAGTCCCCCAGCAGCTGGAGTTTTACGCTCTTCTTTACAAAATTCCCCCCAAAATGGACTAGAACCCTAAAGAATGGCAGAAGGGTTTGCAGCCCCTTAGGACGAACAACAATATGAACTAACTAGTACCCTCAGAGCTCCCAGGGACTAAACCATCAACCAAGGAGTACACATGGTGGGACTGATTGCTCCGGCAGCATGTGTATAGTAGACGATGACCAAGTCGATCATCAATGGGAGGAGAAGCCCTTGGCCCTGTGAAGGTTCTGTGCCCCAGTGTAGGGGAATGCCAGGGCCAGGAGAGGGTAGGGTGGCGAGCAGGAGGAGGGGGAGGAAACAGGGGCTTGTTCTTGTTGTTTTTTTGGTTTTTGGTTTTTTTGGAGGGGAAACTGGGAAAGGAGAAATCATATGACATGTAAATAAAGAAAATATCTAATAAAATTTAAAAAAAAAAAGAATAGCAGAAGAGGCTCAGGGGCAGTCTAGAAACTTCCATGGATGTGGGGTAGCCCCATGCCTCTGAAAAGTAGCCATTCACAATTGCAGGAATCCTAACACCATGACCTTAACTCCACCATCCTGCACATCATACCTTGTCTTCCAGGCAATCTTAAGAGTGAGATGTTACTGTTACCCTAGTTTACAGGTAAGAAACTCAGGCGCCATGTGTGAGCGGCCCACCTGATGTCACCTGCTTAGCGAGGCTAATCATTTTTTCCTGTGATCCCAGTTCAAATCTTCTGCCTTACCTAAATTATTGCAAAGAATATGGTTTGTTACCTATAAAACACACAGTCTGAGCCAGCAAGATGGATCAGTGAATAAAGGTGTTTGACTCCAAGCCTGATGACCCAACTTTAGTCTCCAGCTTACACATGGTGGAAGGCAAGAATTGTCTGCTACAAGTAGTCCTCTGACTTCCACATGTGTGCATGTAAACACACACACACACATACACACAATTAAAAACAAAACAAAAAAATGTAATAACATCTAATACAATGTTTTGCCTTTTCAGGATGAGCTTTTTAATTTAAAGCAATTTACTTCCTATATTTTTTCCTAGAAATTCTCTGGATTCTAAACGTAGATGGAAATAGAAACGTGAGCTCTGTGTGCCACTGGAATTCAATAGATGACATAATTTTTATTCAAAGTCACTTTTAAATCAATTTAAAACATAAAGATTGCACATACTTACAGGAAACTGTGTGATAATTGTACATTTAGAAAGCAATGTATATTTTAGTTGAAATTCATCTTTATTTTGTAACTGGCAAACAAAAATGTAACAATTGTATCTTTTTGGAGTACCATACAGTCTTTGTGTTATAAATAAGTATGAAGGAACACAGTTGAATATTGCTGCAGCATCTGTAACCAAGCCTCTAGGTATAGCTGCTTTAGCCAGAGCCCAGTCCCAGGGGAAGACATAGGTATGCAGGTGTGGCTCATTCCATAGGCATGCAAAGGTGACTCTAACGGAGATGATGGCTCATCTCTTCTGGGGCTTTTGTTTCTGCCTAGCTTAGACTGTACATTGCTGGGCAAAATTTAGAATGGATTCCTCTGGTAAGACAGACTCATGGTAGAAAGGATTTACCAGTGTTCTTTTAGTAAAAATGGGTCTCAGAGGCCTCTGTAGCTCACCTTTATGCATGGCTTCTTTTCCCTTCCACCCTTCAATGTTATTGGAAGCAATCTGGGGAAGGATATCTACATAGCACATGTAAACAAAAGGCCAGAGACAACCCCAGGGGTCAGTCCTCACCTTCTGCTTAAAGACAAGTTTTCTCTGTTGTTTGCTCTTCTGTATAACTGACTGGCTGGCCCTCAAGCTTCTGGGAATTCTCCTGTCTCCATATTTCCAATCTAGCCTTAGGGAAGCTGGGATTGCTGATGTGCGCTGTTGTGCCAATCTTTACATGAGAATTCTAATTCAGATCTTCATGTTTGTATGGCAAGTGCTTTTACCCTCAGAGCCAGCCCTCCACGTTTCATTTCAAGTATACCATCATTCCTGTTTAAGTTTTAAACAGTGTGTGTGTGTGTGTGTGTGTGTGTGTGTGTGTGTGTGTGTCTCCAAATGCTAGAACACAGAGCACTTCTAGGATAACTTCATTTTTAAGGTTCAAGTTTATCAAGAATGTTGCAGTGTGTTTGGAATGGAGAAGGGCTGCTGATAGAGTCCATCTTGTGTCTACAATGTGTAACATGTTTTTTTTTTTCTTTTGTAATAAATATAGTAGTTAAACTGTAAATATAGAGCAACTGTCAGTTGCTATTTTCCTGAAAGAGCCAAGATGATTGTGCATGTCATCTTCTTATTGTGTCATTTTTGGTGTTAATGCAGTCAGACAGATTTAACCCCAAGGTCCCCCAGTCTGAAGTATCGTTTCTGGAGACAGAGATATGTGGAATTTGAACACCCTGGCAACAGTGTGAGCCAACTCAGAGATACACTACAGTTCATATATCAGAGGAAAAATACTTTTTGATGGTTTTTCAGAGATACTGAAGAGTTTGAAAATGGATGGAGGGAGCCAGACGTTCCAGCTCATTCCCAGATTATTACAAGTGAATATTTTTCCATTAAAAAGGCTTTTATTTTGCTAAAGAAAGCCATATTAGAAGTTTGTAGCCTAATGTTATTCAGCTGTGTATTTGTTAAACAATATTACCCTTCTGGTTTAGCAAGCTCTAAGCTTGCTCTTGTGGGGAAGAGCGCTGTGGAAGAACACAGAAGGCTGGAGACCAGTGCAAATATGAGGGAACAACATTAAGAGCATGTTGGTTTCAGAACTGGTTGCCCAATTTGTATGCAGAGTGGATTCTTTTGTAGACCATGAGTGCTCCTGCAACATGCAGTCACACAGAAGCACTTCATGTAGAGCTAGGAAATCATTTTCTGCGACTTGGCTGGGAACCTGGCTCTCATGCATGAAGCCTTTTGGGTAGCATCTCCAAGAGTCCCTTTGAGAAAATGAAGTAACAAAACCCATCAGACACTCGAGGTCAGCAGCTCTTTAATGTGGCGCCAGGGCTCTGTCCTGGCGTGCCGTGGTGTTCTGGCACAGAAGAGCAACAACAACGCCATCTTTGTCTTTGAAGATGATAGATTCCACACACTTAGTTCATTAATCTGAGTTGGTGGGCTTTGCCTGGCATTACATATCCTCTCCTTACACAGTGGTTTTCATATTAATCTCTAAACAAAACTGCCTTTCTCAGTGACTGCATTCAACCCCACTTTAAAGATGTAAAAGAATAAAGTGAGATAGAAAGTTAGTATTTTTCACAAGGACCCTTATACAACGCGTGCGTGTGTGTTCAGATCCTCTTCTGATGTTTTACAAAATGTTGTCATGCAGTTTTTAAAACCAGCCCACAAATCTGTGATCCATTTTCTAAATGAAAAAGTAGATATGCAGAAAGTCACACAGCTGGCAATCCCTCAGACAGCAAGAAGAGCAGGGCTGTGCTCTCAGGTGAGTCCGCACTCTACGGCCGTGTTACCCCATGTCACTGTGGCCAGAGAAAGTGAGTAGTCATCATCTCAGACCCTCTGTCTGATCACCCCCCAGCTCCTCCCTCCCTCCCTCCCACAGACTGCACTCTAGTCTTCAGAGCAAAGGTTCAGACTGGAAGTTTTCAGTTTAGCAAGGGTGGGGCAATCTTGGAAGAGGAGATTATGCAGAATAACTTCACATCAAGAACACTCCAAATGGTTAGTAGGAAAGACTGAGTGTGAACCAAAACTTTATCATTGGGTGATACTCTATTTATCTCAAGAAGCTACTTTGAAGTTACAAATCACATTCCCTGAATGTTCAGTCCACCATTCCAGATCGGTGAGAGTTCAATGGCTGTACATCTTAGAAGAATAAAGACAACCAGGAATGAACAGAGCAAGGGTAGCTGTACATCTCACCAACACAGAAGCATAGTGGAGTGATTGAAAACTTACCAGCAGAATCCCATTGTGCTCTGCCCAATAGGGAAAATCCGTTAAGACCAGTGTTCCCTAGTGAGTGAGGAGCTACACAGCACATTGCAGGGGTGTCATGGCATTGGTGCTTCTGCAAGGAGAAAGGTGCTGTGCTTTCTGTTAATGGCAGCACTGTAGACTCTGGGAGTTTTGAAATGTCACTGTCTTTAGGTAAAGAGTTCTTCACCACTGGTCCCACAGTAATGGGTGTGGCTTCTATATTTTATATTCTGACATTACTCAAAGAGGATTGTGCATTGACAAAAAGGCAGCTGAGGTGGGGATCCCACAGATCCAGGACATCTGGGCATCATTAGCCTTAGCTGGAGCCAGCCCACATGAGAGGTAGCAGGAAGGAAAGGAATGTTGGGCCAGATGTGGAAGCCATGCTATGGGAAATATTGGCTCAATTTTTGGAAAGATTTTTCCTCCGACTCTTAAATGATTTTGGAAGCCACCTAATAGTGGCCCTAAGATGAATAATTTAGCTAGAATATTGCAAAGGAGGGGAAAGGCTGTAGATCTATCCATAAAGATGAGATTGGTTTCATTTTCTAATTCTCCCTAAGTAGAAGGTTTCCAATGGGCTCCACCCCACTGCTGGCTCACTGAACAGACACCTCATGACTCCTACAGAGGCAGCAGACCAGCTAGTGACTCAGTATCACTCCTGAGTTCAAGGCTTAGAGGGAAGCTCACTCAGGAGGGACTCTGAGAAGCAGTTTAGTCCTCTAAGCATGGACGTTGCATTATTGGGGTTTTCCTTCTTTCTCTTCCCTTTTGGTCAGAAGTCATTTAAAATGATTGACTTTGACTCTGCAGAAACTCTAGCTGTCCCCAGGAGAAACCACAATTTCTCTTAAAAGTCGTGAGGCAGTGGCTGGCCTGCAGTGATATAGTGGCAATCCCTTCCAAGCTAGAGGGAAGTGATCACAGAGCTAGCATAGCTCTTAAAACATTGCTCTAATTAAAGCCTGGGGATGCTGTGGGGACTTGTTTACATTTCCTTTTCTGAGACTTGGAGAGATGCCTTGATCACAGATCAAAACACAGGGAGAGAAAGAAAGCCTTTGTTGGTGTCCTTGTGTCCTTGGTCTACAATTCTAGAAAAAAAAAAGAGTTGAATGGTTGTGTGTGTGTCTGTGTGTCTGTGTGTCTGTGTGTCTGTGTGTTTATGTGTCTGTGTGTAACAAGTAGAATCTTGGTAAAGGAAAAGGTCTCCAATACATGCAATGATGAAGCTGGAGAGATGGTTCCATGGTTAAGAGCACTGGCCAATCTTCCAGAGGACCTAGGTTTGATTCCCAGCACCTACATCATATCACGCAACTGCCTGTAAATCCAGTACCAGAGGAGCTGAGGCTTTCTTCTGACCTCTTCAGATACCAGCACACACATAATACACAAACATCCATGCAAGGAAAACACAAATACACACAGACAAAATACTTTTTAAAAAAGGCATGTACTGAATATCCTGTTTAAAATGGATGAGTACTACTTGCCTAAAGAGCCATCTTTCTTGCTCTCATTTGCTTTTTGTTGCTGTCTTAAACACCATGGCCAAAAGCAATCTGGGGAGGAAAGGTTCATTTCACCTTACAGATTATATAGTCCATCACCAAGAGAAGACGAAGCAGGAAATCAAGGCAAGGCAGGAACCTGGAAGCAGGAACTGAAATAGAGACCATGAAAGAACACTGGTTTCTACCTTGAGCCCACGGCTTGCACAACTAGTTTCCCATGCACCCCAGGATTGCCTAAGTAAGGATGGTACCACTCACATTGGGCTGGACACTCCCGCATCAGTCATTAACCAAGAAAACGAAATTTGGGCACGCAAATACACAAGCCAGCCCGGTGCACTCAACTCCCCCAGCTGAGGGCCTCACTTCCCAGATGACTCTAGTTTCTGTCAAGCTGACAAAACTAAGCAGTGCACAAATGTCACTCTTAGGCCTGAAGATCCTATCTTAGTCTATTTCACACCACTTCCTAGCTTTTACACAGTGAACTTTTATTACTGTCTTTTTTTGACATGTGAATGTTGAATTCATTTACTTTTGTCTACAATAAATGGAATAAAAATTCCACCTGATTTAACCTATTAGCAAAAGAATAAAAAGCATTAATAAGTTTTTTATTTATACATTTATACATTTATTTATGCATACTTAAATAAACAAATACATATATTTATTTCTCTAGGAGTAACCCAGAACAGAACCATCAGCAGACCTAGATTGGAAAATCTCAGATTACAATAGGGAAATGTCCAGATTTGAGCTGCAGCTCGAGCATACCTTTCATGCTAGTGTTCACATGTGCTAATTGTATAGCCTGATAATGTGGAACCTTCATTCAGGGATCGATGAACACTATGGCACAGCATTTCCCTATTGCATTACTTTTCTACTAGAGAAAAATAAGGAAAGCGCTTTTTTTTTTATTACACTTATTTATGTGTATATTGAGTGGGGGTGAGGAACATGAATGCTATGATGTGAATGTGGAAGTCAAAGGATAAACCAGGCCAGTTTGTACTCTTCTGGATTCTAACTCAGGCTGTCAGGCTTGGTGGCAATCACTTTACCCCCTGAGCCATGTTGTTGGCCCAATAGTTTATATCTTAAAAGAGAAAAAAGTGAAGCCAGCATAGAAGCATCTATGTGGGCAGAGGGGCAGCCAGGTACCCTGAGGTGGGGAAATGAACATTCTAAGGGTCACAGTGGGATGAGACAATGGGTGGTGACTGCTACCTTCTGTAAGGTCTACTGCTTTGGAACAGTCAGTGACTTATGTCTTCCCAGAGGGTTTCTGTCCTCCATGTTTGCTGGGTCTTCTCTTCTTCCGTCTTCCCATTCCTGTAAGAACCAGAAGCTGTGCCTGGTGTCCCATGTCTCAACTGCTCTCACCAGCCATGGCTGCCAAACTGACCATCTTGGTGGGAGCCTGGTAATCGGACATGGGGATTTATGGCTTGCTTTAGAGCATGGACATAAGCTCCAAGGTTTTAATTTCCCTGCAAGGACCTGAGACTAGGTGTGATAGGGGAGGTAGGTACTATCTTCTGTCTATCACCTTAAAACACAAGCTATGGCTTCCTCTCCCTCCCCAATGGCATGTTCTGCTTTCCTCTGGGCAGAAAAACTTCAGTGTTTCTTCCTTGTTCCACTGAGTCCCACACTGAGACAAGCTGAGACAAGCTGCTGCACAACTGCCATTTCCATAGGATGGTTTCTCTGCTTAACTTTCTAAGGAAACATTCGTCCAAGCTGAGAATAGCCCTTCTTTAAGTTTCAACATGCTTTGAGTTTTACAGTATCCAAGATTTTTCTAACTGCCCACCTCTTTTTTCTTTCCTTTTTTTTTTTTTTTTTTTTTTTTTTTTTTTTTTTTTTTTTTTTTTTTTTTTTTTTTTTTTTTGGTCTTAAAACACGCTCTTTTGGCCGGCTCAGTAAGCAACTCCTGCCAACCAGTTGCTTTTATGGTAATTGACAGCATAGCTGATTTTTGAAACCTTAGAATCTAAAAAGGCATTTTAGTCCAGACTTTGGGGAGGCTAAGCCAAGCTACTTGCAGAGTGAGATACTGCTGAGCAAATGTTAGCAGTCAGACCCGGCTCTGTGTATGCTGATCAACTCCGCCAAGGAGTTTAGAGCACCACAGTAGCACAGGTCTGCTTGCCCCTCACTCAGCTGTATGTATTCTGCATCTCCACTTCTCTTGCTGGAGCCCCTAGTACTCTACCAGAAGGGAGCTCCTAAGACCAGCTGTAACGGGGTGGACAGAAGTTACCCGAGCATCATGACACCCAGTGACTCCTTGAACACTGACTAGGTACTGCAAGGCAATGAGTTCAACCAGAAAAGAGGAAGCAAGTGCTTGCTTTGACAAAAAAACAATAGGGAAAAATTGTAGCTTTTAGTAGCAGCATTTAGTATGAGCTGTGGATTGCAAATTTGCTGACCATTCCTCAGGTTGTATTGGTCTCTAAAATGTCTGGGACATCTCCCCAGACTCCATCTCAACGCAGTAAATAGAAGTTCACAAACTTGCAGATCTTGCTGTTCAGGTACCCACATCAGGTGACTCACAGCTGCCTGTATCTCCAGCTGTTGGAGATCTGATGTCCCTGACCTCCCAGGGCAACTGCATTCATGGAACACACGCACACACACACACACACACACACACACACACACACACACACTGAGAGAGAGAGAGAGAGAGAGAGAGAGAGAGAGAGAGAGAGAGAGAGAGAATCTTAAAAGACAAAGTCCAAGAAAGAGACAAGTGACTGAATTTGTGCTTCTCTTTACAGACACCCCAGACATTGGATCTCCTAAGGGTGACAGGTGAGCGAAACGAATTTTATTTGCCACTGGTGTTTTGCTGGGATATGGGATACTGTCTCCAGGGCACACAACACTGGGTCTGATCCCTGATCCTTGCTCTTCTTTCTTGCACACATGCAGTGCTGCTAACAGAAGGGGGCCAAGCAAGGATGACACATACTGGAAGGAGATCAACGCAGCCATGGCCTTGACAAACCTTGCCCAGGGAAAAGATGGAGTGCAGGGGCCGACCACCAGTTGCATCATCCAGAAGTCTTCCCACATAGCGGAAGTAAAGACAGTCAAGCTGCCGCTGGCACAGCGCTTCTAGAGTGGCCAGGAGTGCTGAGCTGTCAGTGGGTTTGCCAAAACAAGGGTGAAGAGGACTCCCATTGAAACCTTCTGAGTTCAACTATCCTAAATATATCAGTTGCTTCTTTAAAAAGACATATAAGTTATAAAAACTCATTTTAATCAAAAATATTAACTTATTTTATGTTACTGAAACTATGCATAAAGTGTCTGCATTACCATATCAGTAAGTGCCTTGCTCCCTGAAGTAAGCCCCAACGTGGGCACAGTGGAGAGCTGTGCCTCAAACTGGCAATGCCAACATCTGCTAGACCACGTCATTCCAGACTGGTCCAGGACTGAAGCCAATCACTGAAAGCTCCTGAAACACATTCAGTCATTCACACGTTCAAACTTGGAGATCTGTTCAGCCCTGATGAGGTGATCTTTTATTTTTATTTTCTCTTTATTTTTTTAATGCCTACAGGACTGGAAACTGTTCTTTGTGCTTTCCAGGGTGATGGTGAGAATTTTATGTGTGGGTTTTGTTTGCATATCTGAAAGTGCATCCAAAATGAAAGGTGCAGCAGGACCACGTGACGCATACGTTTAAGAAGAGATACCTTCAAACTAGTTTAATATTGCAGTGTAGTCAGGAATTGTTTTCCCAAGCACTGTTGGCAAGTATCCCAATGCCCTTTACAACTAATTGGGATTTTTTCCCTTGAACTTTTAAAAAGAGCCTTATTATATAAATCTTTGAATATTTTTCTGTGTAAAACTAAACATAAAGTTTAGTTTTAAATCATGATCTTGTTTGCATTAGAGTTCAGGGTTCCTTTGTGATGGAAGCTGCTTTCATATGGAGTGACTAAAAGCTTTTTGGTTTTTTCTTGAGACAGGGTTTCTCTGTGTAGCCCTGGCTGTCCAGGAACTAACTCTGTATGTAGACCAGGCTGGCCTCAAACTCAGAAATCCACCTCACCTGCCTCTGCCTCCTAAGTGAAGGGATTAAAGGCATGTGCCACCACTGCCCGGCAACTGAAAGCTTTTTATTTGGTTCATTTCAAATCTCAATTCAGATGAACTATTTGTATTGCAATGAGAACAAGACAGTGAAGAAAAAAATCTGTGTGTGGATATACATACATACACTTGCAGAAAAATTGATTTTTTAAAAATTTAAAACGTGTGGGTGGCAAAACATGTTCATGTAGCATGTTCAGTCTCTGATTTTTGCCAAGTAGGATATTCAAGTAAAAATTATATGAAGACCTGCATTGAAAGAAAGAAAGTTTTGTTTCTAAATGTCACTACCACAAAGTGAGAGTAATGGCTATCAAGGAAGAAGAGTGTCTTTTCCATCAAGACTCCTCCCCAGCTTAGGAACACTGCTAACCAGAGGAGTGTGGAGACGTCCAATAGGGAAGGACAGCTGGAGATGCCCAGTAGCTCCGAGCAAACGTTCAACAGCAGAGTAAAACGACTAGGCTACGGTGGGCATGTTTTTTTCTGGTTATGTAATGTATTTTCTAATTGTGTTAGGCTGGAAAGCATTTTTGCAAGTGTGAATGGCATCTGGTTTCACAGCACACACCCATGTTTTTTCTTTATTTTACAAAATGCTTTTAACGCCGAAGGTTAATGTGGTTGCTGAGCAGACATGGCAGCCCTGATGGCCATCGTAGGACACTTTCTCCTGTATCATAGCATAGCGGGTTGGGGGTTATCTAGTGTAACGAAGATAATTTGATATGAGAATATTTTGTATGTATATTTTTCCTTTGTTGTCTTAAGTGCCGATGGCAGTTGCAGTAAGCCCTAGGTGAGATGTGTACGTGCTGACGGTATGAGTGGATGAAGTATTGAGTTCTTCGAGGGCATCCCTGATACTCTGAGATCCAGGATGCAAAGTGGGAATCATTACAGACAAGCCTGCCCAGATGTGTGTGAGGCAGTGAGAAAGAAACAAGAACAAATACTTCACTCTTTTTCATACTATTATAAGTTATTCTGGTATTAAATATTTTAATAAAAGTGTTCTTGTTTTAACATGTTGAGAATAGATAAGTGAACTCTGGGTTGTATTTTATTTGAAATTGTCATGTTTTATTTTTTTCCATCCTTTGGGGGAAAAAATCAGCTAATTTGTTCTGTATAATGAACACAAACCAATGACAGGATTCTATCGACATAATTTCTTTAAAGTACCAAAGCTTGGAATCTGGCCTCTACATACATGAAAAATAGGTAATTAACATATCCTGAGCAATGTCTCCAATTACAACCATTTTAATTTATTATTTTTCTTGTGTTACTGTTGTTTTATCTGGAAATCAGAATCCCCTGTCCCTTAAAAGCACCTTGAATAATGCCAAGCCAGCAGCCGCGAGCTCGGCTGACATGGAATTTATATTGAAGAGAAAGAGACTCACTCTTATTTTACAGTTGTATTTTAATAAAATTAAAGTCTGTCAAGAGTTCTTGACAGATTTAAAATAAAAGTTCATTTCTAGACTTCAGTGATCATATGGGATTTGTTTGCCTTTGAAAGCTGGCCAGGGCAAGGGAGCAGGAGGCAGGGACAGCGTCGCATGTGGGTCATGGATTGGGAGTGCTACAGTTGGACCAAGTTTGAATTCTATCACTTTAGGCCACCAACCCACCTGTTAAGACCCAAGGACAAGAACATAACACAGGTTGTTCAAATACTGGGTTGTACTAAATTCTCTTTTTGCATAGATAATACAGTAAGTGTTTCTCTTCCATATTTGCACATTCATGGATTTTAATTGCCTTAAAAAGAAACTTTTATTAGCATACTGAATCATGTGTATTGTCATGACATTTTCATACTTACGTATCTTTAAGCTTTGTTCATACAGAGCCCCTGTCCATTACCAGAGTGTTCTGTACAGGAGAGCTGCTTAGCTGGGAAGCCAGGCAGAACTGCATTGCAGTACTAGCTCTGCACCCTCTCCACACACACAACTGCAAGATTTAGACTCAGTCTGGAGGTGTTCTACAAAGTATGAGGCTGGAGCTAGACCTTGTACACTCTGAAGGACTGAAGCAATTGATGATACACAAAATGCAGGAACCAGCAAGGTGGATCAATGGAAAAGAACGTTTGCTGCCAAGCTTGACAAATTTTGTTGTCTAGAACCCACGTGGTAGAAAGAAAGAGTCAGCTTCTGTCACCTGTTCTGATCTCTACACTCACAGAGTGAAATAAGTGTAAAACAATTAAAGTGCCTACTACAGTGGCTGAGAAATAGGTGATCAATAAATGGAAAATGCTATCACACACTATAGTCTGTCCTATGTGATGTGTGTATAGGAGCTGAAAGTGTAGGTGGAATATAGGAGACACAAATACCTTGACAGAAATCTTGAAGTGTGGAAAGATTTCTGATTTGGAAGACTGCAGTGGGAAAGTTCGTTCCAGAGTTAGAACATGGAAGGTGATATGTTCATTACCATCATTGTGAACTTTTACAGCAAAGCGTGAAGTAAGGCAGAGAGAGGAAAAGACAGTGTGCGTGGCAATGTCCCTTACTCAGACGACAAGAACTGCTTTTGCTGCTGTCCCGCTTCACACTGCTCAAGGTGCCTACACTCATGCTGTTGCCTGTGTTCTTTGAATGCTCTAAATAGCGGTGTTAAGCGCACAGTGCCTGCGGCCACTGTCCTCTTTTAAAACTCATCTAGCTCAAATGGCATAGGAAGCGAAGACTAATAAACAGAGAGTAAGAATGAGCCAGGCAGCCTCCCGTGGGGTGAGGGGGATCATCTGTGCCCTGGAAGGCATCATAGGGCTGGTGGAGTGGAGGAACTAGCAACTGGGGGAAAGGTATCACCAGCCAGGCCCACCTTGGCGTTTCATCCGTGTAACTGGGCCTCTGCTCTTCCTCTTCAACAAAGCACAGGTGTTCATAGGACTGTGATTGCAAGGGTGTGCCAGCGGCCCCATGGCCATCATAGCTGGCTGGCTGTGTAGGCTGTGGCTTTCATGGAGAGTATAGGAGTGCTTGTTTTAGTAGACACATGTTATGATAACAATTAGGTTCTCCTGTGATTCTTGGATCAGGAATTCTTTGTAACAGAACCAGAAAATGCCAGGTGCTTGTTATTCCATGGGAATACTACCACTGAGACCTGTCTTGGTTTGGGAAAAACAAAAACCAGCAAAATCCTATATTTTCTAAGGAGAAAAGACTGCCAGGATTGGAGAAAAAAGTCCCATGGTTCCCACATGAAATCTATAGGCATCCATCCCATAGACAGTATTCTATAAGAATCTATCCTGTGTAAAGAAGTATAGAGCTTTGAAAACAAATGTTAGTCCATAGTCAGTTTCTGCAAATTTTGCTTGCAATACATCTAATATAGTTATGTAGTTTGGGCTTTAATTTTAATTAACATAGAATAGTTATACAGATCACTGGTAGAGTGTGATGTCTATATATTGATGTGTTACAGGATAATAGAGTTGGGGCAATCAGCATATCCCTCCAAAGATGTGTGTCTTTGTGGCAAGCATTCCACGTCCTCTTATCTAGATATTTTAAAGTATTTGAAGTTTACAGTAAGTACGTTATTATGAACTAGAATGGAGCTCTACCACCTATTCTTGTCTATCATATCTTTGAACGATACCTCTGTTATCTCTCTGCACCCTCCATACCCCCAAGCTACAAAAATAATAATAAAACAAACATGGGGGCACATGTCTTCAACACACCAATTTCAATTCATTCAGATGTATATCCAGGGGTCATGCTTGCATCATATTGAATAGCTATTCTGAGTACATAGTATTCATTTTAATCTATTTTGTTGAAGGGATACCATCCAGGTTTTCATAACTATCCCAACTTACCTCCAGCAATATGGATGGATTCCCTTACTTTTATCACATGGTTACCAGCACCAGCTACCTTATGGTTTCTACAATAGCAATCTCTTCTGGACTGAGCTGATGTCTCCCATGGTATCCCCTAGTAATTGATAATGACATTATGATGATGATGATGATGATGATGATGATGATGATGATGATGTAGTCTCTTGAGAAATGTCTGTGTTTTGCATATCAATTCCCTGATGTATGAGCATCTACTCCTTCCTCCTAATGCCCTAACAACAAACCAAAGTAGAATCCTACCACCATTCCCCCTGGGGACCAATGTATCTTCTGGGCATGGGTGAGTGGTTCCTGGCAGAAGCCCAAAGCAACTACACTGGAAAGTCTTTACCCAGCATGGATGATGGCCTCCACAGACTACACAGGAGCCCCCTTTCTTTTATTCTTCCCAGTCTTCATACTGTAGTCTCTCACTCATACCCAATGGTCAAGTAGGACACAATTTCATCAATGGCTGGGGGAGGAGTAGTCAAATATTCATGAGAGCACCCAGTGATGATCCCCCCAAATACCCAGCCCCCCTTCCTAGAAATGAATGTCATCAGTTTGTGTTCTCCTATGAGTGGAGTCCTTTAGCCTATACATCCTGTACTTTAACACCAGGTCAGGTGCAGTTTGCATAAATCTCTGAGTCTGTAGATCATCTTTTTTCTGCTGACTGGTTGTTATGAAGGCGGTTTCTTAGCTCGATGTAACCTAGTTATTCTATTGCTCTTGTAGTCTGATTTTGGGGAGTACTGTCTGAAAGCCATCTCTACCTAGACCAGTGTCATGAGGTGTTCCTTCTATTAGTTCTGTGGTTTGCGGTCTTATGCTCCATTTTAAAAAGTGTTTTTAGTTCACTTGTATACATTGTCAGAGATACAATGATTGGTTCATTGACTTTGAGTAAAAGTTTAGACTTGAGTGCTTTACAAGATTGTAGGTATAACTTTATATCAGTAACAGAAAGATTTATATAGTTTCAAAGCCAGGAGATAGAAGCTCCTCCACCCCACTCCCCAGGGTCATAGTCCCATGTGTGAAGATGACCATGAGCACATGGTCTTTCCTAGGCTTCCAGAACACAGTCTTCTTTTCACCTTGTGCTTTTTGCTGTGTGGACTACCTCACCCCACTTTTCCATGTCCATGTTTATCTTTCCATCCATATGTATAAATTTCATTTTTTTTAAAAAAATAAGTGGATAATATTTTATTTTTGTATCTTTTATAATCTGTTACCAAATGCCCTTTGGAAGAATTTGGGTTATTGGTTCTCAGTTTTACTCCACACTGAAATAAAAAGCTTGCCCCAGAAGATGAGTTAATATGCTATTTTCTCCATCAAGAAAACCTTCCTATGAGAAAAAAAGTCAGGAAAACCAATTGCCCTTGAGACATCTTGTTTACACTGAGCAAGGCTGTCATAACACTGGCTGCATAGGCGACCTTGTGCTTCTGTGCCTTCGAGTAGGAGCCTTTGGACTAGATGCTCACACAGTGAACTAATGGGCCAATGGAAAGGGGCATGGAGGTTCTCAAAAGAACTTGTGACAAATTATCATTTTAAAATTCTACCTGTTTACCTTCTCAACCATAAGGCGTTCCTGATTTTCCTCTGTTCAGACAGAACATTGAAGGGAGTGAACTTTTCCAGGTTCAACCGTGCAGTGAGTCATTGGTGGGAATTTGCTTGTGTACTTGTGGAGATAGCTGGCCCCAGATGAGGTTATTAGCATATCTTTTCTGCTGTTTGTTCGTGTTTTTTCTTCTTTTTACTTTAGTTGTCTATTTGTCGGTATTTTTAAAATATATTTTAAAATCAGTACCTTGTCTGAAATGAGATGGCTAAGTTTTTCTGTTGTTCTAAATTTTAAACTTTGAAAAGCAACCACACATCTCTGCCCCCAATCTGCACAGACTGCAGAACCACTCTGCTAAGAGCCATGGCTGGCTACCCTGTTCACTGACACTGAAGTCGTGGACTTGACAGCCATGTTGCCTCTGTGCACCTGTCTGGGACATACAGATCCTAGCTGGAGCTGTCCCTTCTCAGTGTGGGGAATTACGGCACATGGGATGTCTTGAATGAAAATGTCCCCACAGGCTCATGCATTTAACCTCTTGGTTCCAGTTAGTCACACTGCTCTAGGGTTGTGAAACCTTGGGATTCAGGACCTAACTTTGTTTTGCTTTGGAACTTGATGAGGGCCATTAGCCAGGCCATCTGTGTGACTATGAGTGTAGAACCATCTGGTGGAGCCTGACGGGCTACCTAGTATTGTTTGTCCTTGTTGTCCCCTCACTTCGTGTTTAATAGTTTCTTCTAATTTTTACATTCTCTTTTGTATCTTTGGTTGATTTTTACTACTCAGTAATCAGTCAAATTTTAAATTTATGTAGCCTGATAGTATCTGGTCTTTAGTAACGATCTCCTCCTTTACAGAGCTTCAACCTTGACTTCTAAGAGGCGGAATATTCCCAAGTCAATAAAGATGGAGTGGTCATGGAGGACTGACAACCTGTGCTTCATGTTCACCCTCTCACAGGCAGTTAAGCTTAAATGTGCACTGTAAAATCTCTTCAACCAGCAAGCCCAGCCATTAACCACTAAAGCCTTAATGACCTCTGCCTTTTGGATATCTTAACTCCCCAAAGGACTGTCAGTTTAACCATAACTATCTAACAACCGCCAAGCTAGATTTTATGAGCTGTTGTTGAGAGTTCAGCTATTTAAGGCTGATTTTAAAAATCATTGGCATTTCATGCCATTTGTTTGATCACTAGTGCTATAAATAACCACAAATCAGAAAAATTTATTTTCCTGTAAAGTATGGGCAAAGATTGCCATGTTATCTTTCTCCATGTGGTTAGCTCATTGCCTGCTCATTCTTCCAAGTTTGCCCAAGCCAAACAGGTAAAACAAGGTCAGCTCTCAAGAGGGTCCAGGATTTCTAGGAAAAAAAAAAAAAAGCCTAAAGGCAGGAGGCCAGGAGAGGTCACTGGATTTCCTGAAGCTGGAGTTAAGACAGTTGTAAGCTGCTCAGGTGGGCTTGGGGAACTGAAGTCCGGTCTGCTTAGAGCTCTTGGAGGTGTAAGAAAAGTAGCTGAATGTGAAGACCAGCAAACACTCTTAACCACAAAGCCATCGCCACACTCTCCCAGCTTCAGTCTTGCTGTCCCATGTGTTAGGACTTTGTCTTCCGTAGGCGTACCTAATACTCAACTTTGCTTGTTTTTTGTTTGTTTGTTTGTTTAGTTGTTATTTGGGGGTAGGGTTTTTTTTTTTGTGTGTGTGTGTTTTGTGGGTTTATTTGTTTTTTTTTTTCCCCACAGAAACTTAATCTTCCTACTTTGAATACCTTTTGAAAAAAAAAAAAACCCAGACTATGTGATTAGGTACACAAATCCATGGATGACGTGTCAAAGGCTTTCTCCAAGATCCTGGGGCTAGGTAGTTACAGGTCTCCTTGCAGGGTGACGGCCAGCAGGAGGTCTGTACTGTTCTCAGAGCCTGTTTCCTTTATGAGACATGGTAATATAGATCTGAGTGTTTCAATATGGCTACCCCTTCTGAGACTTACCAAGACTCACTGGCTGATGGGTGTGGCATGCCACAGCACAACCCACTTACCCCCAGCTAGGTAGAAACTGGGAGTTTTCAGCTTTTTGAATGACCTTGGCCTTGAACAACCAAGGTCATTCGCATTGTCCCACCCCTGCTTGGGAAGGAGGCCAGAGCTCTCAAATGGGCATGCCAAGTCACCAGCTGGTGATTGCAGACCTCCAGCCTGGCCCCAAATCCTTAAACTGAGATAAAGAGTTTGCTTTTGTTCCATTGCCACGGGTAGAGACAGGAGTCAGATGCTGTGAAAGCCTGGTGGGTAGAAACTGCTGGGCAGACAGTAAGACTAGGGCAGGACAGTTTTCCCAAATGGTTTTTCCCTAAAATGCTATAGATGCAGAGGGATGGATGGCTGAAATGGCAAATGCCAGAGCAGGAATGAAGTCAGTAGAAAAGGCAATAGGCAGGCTCAAGCTCCCTGTATAAGAGAGGTGGAGACTGAGGAAACTGGTCATCTGGGGAATTGATATGTGGCAAAATGTTTTCAGGAAAGTGGTTTGAAGCAGCTCAACCAGGAGACTGGTCCAGAGACTCCTTCAACTTACCACTCTGACTCAGGGACCCGTGCCTCGGTTCACCAGCTTATTTTCAGAGTTCTCAGAGACTAACAAGTGTCACACAGTTAGAAGAAGACCCTGATGTGGCTGACATGTGTCACATTATTTTACCTTGTTGTGATTTTTAAAACTGTGTACTTGCAGTGTGACTCCGGCAAACACTGAACGTCATTGCACTTGTCTGCTGAGAAGCTTGTGAAGGTCTCTCATGAGGGACCCTCTCACCAGTGGGCGAAGCTGTTGTGACAGTACAGTTTGGTGGGGTGAAGCAGCAACTGGGCTTACCTTATCATTTAGGGGCTAGAGAGAGGGCTCTGCAGTTAAGAACACTTGCTGCTCTTGCAGAGGACCTGAGTTCACTTTGCAGCACTCACATGAGTGTCTAACTGCCACCTGTGCCCTCAGCTCCAGAGGATCTGAAACCTTCTTCTGGCCTCTTTGGCTACCAGTACTAATATGTGCATGCAAGCATGAACATACACATGTGTGCTCATACACACATGCATATACAAATAAATTGTTAAAAATTGCAATTTAAGTGAAAAGAAAAAAAATATCATTAGGAAGGAAATATGTTTCAAACCTGGTCGTTGTATGTATACTATGCATGGCTGAGCCAAATTCAGGGGAAGTAGTTTTGTTTAGCGATCTTCTGATTTCTGTTGCTGAGATGAAACACCCTGACACATAGTGGAAGAAGTCAGATGATTCCTTAGCAGAGAACATGCAGAAGAGCTCCCCAAAGCTCTACCAGATCAGCAGCCTTTAAATACACCAAAAGCAAGTGTTCTGAGAAAAAGATTTTGGACACACTCCCATTTATAATAGCCTCAAAAAAGAAAAAAAAATCCAAGAATAAACCCAACCAGGAGATGAAAGACATATACAGTGAAAACTTCAAATCTCTGAAGAAAGCAATTAAAGAAGATATGAGAATATACAGACATCCATTTTCATGGATTGACAGAATCAATATTGTAAAGGTAACAATTCTACCCAAAGTAATTTAAAGCCAATGCAATCCCAATCAAAATTTCCATGATGTTCTTCACAAAAATAGGGGTGGGGAATGCTAAAATTCATATGGAAGCACAGCAGACCCCAGATAGCCACAAAAAATCCTGAGCCAACAGAGAAATGCCAGAGGGGTCACCCATACCAAGATCTGTTGCAGAGCTGTAGGGATAAAAACAACACTGTACAGACACAAAACCTTGTAGATCAATGAAAAAGAGTAGAAGATTCAAACTCAACATCGCATAAGTATAGCCACCTTATATTTGACAGAGATGCCCAAAATACACACTGGAGGAAAGGCATCTTTAAGAAGTGGTGCTGGGAAGACCATCTATCTACACGGAGAAGAATTCAATTAGACCCATATTTATAAGCCTGTGCCAGAACATGGTCAAAAGAATGACCCACAGTGAACAATACCTTAGGGAACTGTGAGAGAGGCTCCAGAAAAAAAGGCAGTTTGTTCCCTGGATTGTTCTTGGAAGTGATTTCATGCTTCCTGTGACAAACATTTACACTCAATTTATAAGACATGTTTATTCTTGTTGGATGTCAGATGATGGCTATAGAACACAATCTGAACAGAATATCCTGAATCTGGGTACGGCTTTCTGCCTTGGTTTCATGCTTTCCTAGCAATATATAATAAATCTATATTATACCTATATACAGGTATAATATATGTATACATTAGATAATCTATACTGTGTGCTGGCAATTGGGTTTAAATAGATCTGTCCTGAGAAAGTCCTGGGAAAGGACTGCTCTATTAATATCTAGTATGTGGTTACTGGTGTTTATTTACATGTTTTTCTGAACTCAAACAACCTTCCTGGGATCACTGCTTTCTTTGTTACATTTGTATATGAAACTAAAATAAGTTTGTCTACAGCATTAGCCTACAGTCTGTCCCATTTTTCAGGTGTTCATACCCCAGGTCTAACAAAGAAGATCTGCACAGGTTCAGCTGGAAAGTCAACAACCCTGTATAAAATTCAACTCCAAATGGATCAAAAATATCAGGCTGAAACCTGCAGTTGCTGGAAGAAAACATAGACAATACCTGAAGGACTCTCTGACTAGGATTCCTTCCTCAAGAATTAAAGCCAACAATTGACAAATGGAACTTTATTGAACTAAAAAGCTTTTGGACATCAAAGGAAGCAATAAATCAATGTAGCTAAGAGGAAGCTCACAGGGAATCTTTGCCACGTATACATTGATTTAAGAATATACAAAGAACTCAAAACCTACAATTTTTAAAAACAGGGGCTACTGATCTTAACAGAATGCTCAGAAGAAGAAATAAAAATGGCTAAGAAGTACCCCAAAAAGTTCTCACTATTCTTAGTAATTAGGCAAATGCAAATTAAAACTACTGTGTGATTTCACCTTATCCCAGTAAAAATACTAAGATTGAGAAAATATGTGGCAGCAAGTGCTGGCAATGATGTTGGGAAATGCCAAATCTTCATTGGCAAACCGATTAGGCCACTATGGAAATCAGTGTGGATAATCCTCAAAATATTAAAAAATAATCTAACATTTCCTAGCTATATTGTTCCTTGGAATGTGACCAAAGGACTCAATATCCTATTACAGAGATACATGCTTTCTCATCTTCATTGCTGTTCTATTCACAACACACAGGAAATGAAAGCATTGGTTGTTTAATGAATAAGGAAAATGTGGACATGCAAAATAGAATTCTATTCAACTGTAAAGATAAATGAGATGATGAAATTTTCAGGAAAATAATTTGCTGAGTGAAGCAACCCTGACAAACAAACACTACGTGTCCCCTCTTATTATGGTTCCTACTTCTGAATCTTAAGATTTTAGTGTCGTATTGACTAGTTTTATGTCAACTTGACATCAGCTGAAGTCATCTGAGAGGACAGATCCTTAACTGAGAAAATGTCTCCATAAGATCAAGCTGTAGAACATTTAATTAATGATTGACGAGGGAGGGCCTAGCCCGTTGTGGGTCGTACCATACCTGGCTGGTGCTCCTGGGTTCTATAAGAAAGCAAGTTGAACAAGCCAAGGGGAGTAAGGCAGCAAACAGAGCCTCCATGGCCTCTGCAGCAGCTCCTTCCTCCAGGTTCCTGCCCTGACTTGCTTTGATGATGAATCACTATATGAAAGTGTAAGCAAAATAAACCCTTTCCTCCCCAAGCTGCTGTTGGTCATGGTGTTTCATCACAATAGAAACCTTAATCAAGACAAATATATAATCTGAAGTAACCAAAGAAGCCAGGAAAGATAAAAAAGGATAATGGAGGAAAGGGGAGGGAAACTGAGCTCTAGCTATGGGGAGAGTGGGACACAGGTGCTGTGAAAGGAGAAGGGAAAACGGGAAGGTGTATCTAGGAAAGGAGAGGTGATATATGAGATAGGGCTGGGGATAGAATACACAAAAGATGCTTGAAATATAGCCTTACTTTATGATATGTACATACATACATTTTAACAAATATCTAAGAGCAAGACTTTCAAAAGAAGAAAAGTACTAACCATATAACTCAGTTGGAACCAACAGCCAAGCCCAGTGACCTGAATTTGGTCCCTGGAAACACATAGTGGAAGGAGAGAACCAGCTTCCATGAGTTGTTTTCTGACCTCCATTCTTGTGCTGTAGCACATCATACCAACACCCCCAATACCCCACGCACAAACACTTTTTATTGGGTTCACAGTTTCAGAGATTTCAGCTCATGGTTGCATGGCTCCCTGGATCTGACTTGAGGTGAGAGACAGAAGATCAAAACCGTAGGAGCGTGGTAGAAGATAGCCACTCACCTCATGGTGCCAAGGAAACAGAAAAAAATAGAAAAGAACCAAGGCTGCATTACTCTTTTACACCTTATGACCCACTTCCTCCAACCGGACACTACTTTTCATGGTTCCATCATATCTAAAAGTCTACTCAAATCTGACCCACAGGTGAATTAAGTCATCAAATTAGACATAGCTCTCATAATCAAATTGTCTCTGGAAATGAACACAAAGATACAGGAAGAGGTGTGTTCTCCTAGTCCCAGAGACAGATATCTCTCAATCTAACAAAATCAAGATTCATTTTTACGGTAAAAAATGAGAGAGGGTTGTACTTTTCTTCTCCTGGACATCATGGAGTCTAATATGGAAGACACCACTCTGGGATAATTCCTTAATGGTACCTATGAGACGTGAAACATCTCAGCTCAAAGATAAACTGGATACCAGAGTGCCACATTGAACTGTATTTAACCTTTGAGTCACAAACTATCTTGCATGTGGCCTCAAATTTCTGCTCATATCTCCAGATCTATAAATAATTTTTCTCACATAGTCAAATAAAGAATCATTTTTAAATCAAGCTGTATGTTCAACTTTATGGTGAGTCTCTGAGTCCAGCAGGACCTAAAAAGCAGAAATTCTGGGAAACACAACATTGGGGTTGCTCTGGACTGTAGAAGATTCTTCTCCTGCTAATTTTAGAAGGTATTGGGCAACTTTCACTTGGAAAGGAGGAATTTCTTTTGGCTTTTTTTTTTTCAGTTCACTTACTGACCCGGTTCATCCTTACCCAAACACATGGAATCAGTTATTAATTTTGCTCAATAGAATGAACTCAGTAAGAAAGAAATCAGGTGCTAGTTCAACCAGCAACTTTCCCCAATGCATAAAACACAATAGCTGCAAGTACACTGCCACAAGATGGCACAGTCCTGTAACTCTGATGTTAAAGTGAGTAGCATTCAAACCTAACCTGACCAGCTATGGCAAAATGGCCTGAGATTATTTTACCTCTGTCCCAGACTTACTCAGTAAGTCCTCTGTGGACTGGATTTGTGGAATGTCTGTTTAACAGTTTTAATATAAGTGTTACATATGGTTGTCAACATTCTTGATATAAAAACATTTAGATGTTGCTAAAAATTCAATTGTTTCTAATGAGTACTGACTTGATTCCTCCATGTCCTGTGACCAATGTGGGTAGTGTCTTTAGCAATAGGGTCTTACCATCAAGTTCTGATGGGCTATCAGCAGCAATGACAATAGCTTAAAGATTATTGGGGTCTCTGGGATATCTCTAGCCAGTCACTCAAAGGGAGTGTCCTGTACCTAGCACTGGGATTTTTCTTTGGCAACCTATGAATTCTGGGAGCATCAACCTCTATGTACTAACTTCTTTTGTATGAACACACACACACACACACACACACACACACACAAATGAAGCTTACATGTTTCCATATGCCTTCAAATATCCTAGAAATTAGCTATCTCTTCCTCCATTCAAAGATTTCTCCCTGCTACCTATCTGTCATAATACCTGGAGTGTTACTCAAGCTTCTGGAAGTGAGGGTACAGTGCTCTTACACAGATGTCTTACACAGATGTGAGCACTGTAAACTGTGATGATAACCACATGGTAAAATATGCCCATGAGTGAAATGGTGGCACAAATGTTATGAGGGTAACCAACCACTGTTTAACTGGATTTAAGACCCACTTTATAGAAGGAAGCTGCAAAGACCCACTATATGTTATGGGGGCAACCAACCACTGTCTAATTGGATTTAAGACCTACCATATAGGAGGTAGAATATCGTTGATACTGCAAAGCTGGCCAAGAACCCACAGCTGGGTTCAGGAGTCCAGGACTGGTCCTACTACTAGGAATTTTCTAAGTGAACATAATATGAAATAGCCTCTAAATCCATATGTCTCTAGCTATAGACTATATGAAATAACCTCCAAATCCATATGTCTCTACTTATAGACTACTGCAGCTGTCAGCTCTCACCTCATTAGAGAAGGGATGATGTTAACACAGAAACTCACAACTGGTCAAAGGGCAGAAAATAGGTGACTGTGGTGCCCTTCTAGAAATGAGACATCTAGCTGGGCAGTAGTGGCACATACCTTTAATCCCAGCACTTGGGAGAAAGAAGCAGGTGGATTTCTGAGTTTGAGGCTATCCTGGTCTACAGAGTGAGTTCCAGGACAGCCAGGGCTACACAGAGAAACCCTGTTCTGAAAAACCAAAGGGTGGGGGGAGGAAGGAATGAAGAAAGAAGGGAAGAAAGAAAGAAGGAAAGAGAGAGAGAAAGAAAGTAAGAAAGGAGGAAAGTAAGAAAGAGAGAAAGAGAGAGAAAGAAAGAAAGAAAGAAGGAAAGAAAGAAGGAAAGAAAGAAGGAAAGAAAGAAATAAATGAGAAAACGAGACATCTCTTCCCCACAGCTCAGAGACCATCATGGAAGAGGGGATAGAAAGAGGTCAGAAGGGACCTGGCTAAAAAAGTGTCTTCTCTATATGACAGGACCACTGCACTCCCAGACTCACAGTGAATGTCTTCTCTATATGACAGGGCCACTGCACTCCCAGACTCACAGTGAATATCTTCTGTATATAACAAGGCCACTGCACTCACAGACTCACAGTGAATGTCTTCTGTATATAACAGGGCCAGTGCACTCCCAGACTCACAGTGAATGTCTTCTCTATATGACAGGGCCAGTGCACTCCCAGACTCACAGTGAACCTTTTCTGTATATAACAGGGCCAGTGCACTCCCAGACTCACAGTGAATGTCTTCTCTATATGACAGGGCCA
>NW_022196895.1:3621560-3635360 GCF_008632895.1 Mastomys coucha | reverse complement strand
TTTCCTAGGTTTTGTATCTCCAGGGTTGTCTCTCCTTCTGATTTCTTTATTGTTTCTATTTTCATTTTCAGATTCTGGATGGTTTTGCTCAGTTCCTTTACCTGTTTGATTGTGTTTTCATGTAGTTCTTTAAGGGATTTTTGTGTTTCCTCTTTAAGAGCTTCTAGCTGTTTACCTGTGTTCTTCTGTATTTCTTTGAGGGTGTTATTTATGTCTTTCTTAAGGTCCTGTATCATCATCATGATAAGTGATTTCATATCAGAATCTTGTGTTTCCACTGTGATGGTATGTCCAGGACTTGCTATGGTGGGAGAATTGGGTTCTGATGATGTCAAGTGACCTTGGTTTGTGTTGTTTATTTTCTTACACTTGCCACTGGCCATGTGGCTAACTCTAGTGCTACCTGCCCTTGCTAAATCTGACTGGAGCCTGTCCTTCCTGTGATCCTGGTTGTGTCAGAACTCCTCAGAGTCAAGCTGTCTCTGTGATCCTGTGATTCTGGGATCCTGCTATCCTGGGCTTGTTAGATCACCTGGAAGTGTGGCTTTCTCTGTGTGTTGTGGGACTGGCTGCAGAACTTGTGCCCAAGGTCTGCTCAGAACACTAAGCTAGACAGACGGGAAGGAACCCTAGTCACTGGGCTCAGGGAGATCCTGTGTGCCTGGTCCCGCTGGTCCCAGTTACAACCAGTGTTGGGACAGATGTTGGTTTCTGCTCACCTCTGATCATGGGTGTGTCAGAGCGCCTGGGAGTGGAGCTTCCTCTGGGTGTTGTGAGACTGGCTGCTGAGCATGTGCCCAAGGTCTACTCTGGACCCCAGCCCAGACAGACTGGAAGGAACTTGAGTCACTGGGCTGGCAGAGTTCCTGTGTGCCTAGTCCCGCTGGTCCCAGTTACTCCCAGTGTTGGGACAGATGTTGGTTCCTGCTCACCTCTGATCCTGGGTGTGTCAGAGCACCTGGAAGTGAAGCTTCCTCTGGGTGTTGTCGCACTTTGTCATTTATTGAACCCAGTAATCACAATTGCAGAGGATTTTCCTGTAAAAACAACTGTTAGCTTATTTGCCTTAGGAATTAAGTTGCTGACACTTTCTTAAAAGCAGCTTCTCAGCAGGTCTTCTCTTTGCTGTTAGACTCCAATAAAAGTGTTTTTAAAAATGAATTTAAAAGAAAAAATTTTCTTCAACCAAGGAAACTTCTGCTCTGTGATCATTTCCTCGACTTGTATTTTCCAAGATTTAGGACTCATATACTGTGTTTACAAAGTTGATTTCCAGAATGATGTTTTCTCTTAGAATATTTTTTCAACTTGTCCCTGTTATGGAAATATTTGTATATTAATATATGGCAGTTCCTAATGTTGTGACCCGTTAATATAGTTCCTCAGGTTGTAGCAACCTCCCAATTATAAAATTATTTTTATTAGATATTTTCTTTATTTACATTTCAAATGATATCTTCTCCCCTGGTTTGCCCTCCAGAAAAACAAAGAAACAAGAAAAACCTGTTCCCTTCCCTGTCCCCCTGCTCACCAACCCACCCTCTCACACATCCTGGCCCTGGCATTCCCCTACAATGGGGTAAAGAGCCTTCACAGGACCAAGGGCCTCTCCTCCCATTGATGACCAACTTGGCCATCCTCTGCTATACATCAGGCTCCTGTCAGCCAGCACTTGCTGACATCCACAATAGTGTCTGGGTTTGATGATTGAATATGGGAAAGATTCCCAGGCGGACCAGTCTCTGGATTGTCCCTCTTTCAGTCTCTGCTCCATAGTTTGTCTCTGCAACTCCTTCGATGGGTAATTTGTTCCCCCTTCTAAGAAGGATCAAAGTATCCACACTTTGGTCTTCCATCTTCTTGAGTTTCTTGTGGTTTGTGGATTGTATTTGGGGAATTCTGAGCTTCTGGGCTAATGCACTTATCAGAGAGTGCATGCCATGTATGTTCTTTTGTGATTGGGTTACCTCACTCAGGATGATATTCTCCAGATCCATCCATTTCCAGAAGAATTTCATAAATTCATTGTTTTTAATAGCTGTGTAGTACTCCATTATGTAGATATACCACATTTTCTGTATCCATTCCTTTTTTGAGGGACATTTGGGTTGTTTCCAGTTTCTGGCTATTATAAATAAGGCTGCTATGGACATAGTGGAGCATGTGTCCTTATTACATGTTGGAGCATCTTCTGAGTATATGCCCAGGAGTGGTATAGCTGGGTCCTCTGGTAGTACTATGTCCAATTTCCTGGGGAACTGCCAAACTGATTTCCAGAGTGGTTGTACAAGCTTGCAATTCCATCAGCAATGAAGGAGTGTTCTTCTTTAGCCACACTCCCCCCAGCATCTGCTGTCACCTGAATTTTTTATCTTAGCCATTCTGACTGGTGTGAGGTGGAATCTCAGGGTTGTTTTAATTTGCATTTCCCTGATGAATAAGGATGTTGAACATTTCTTTAGGTGCTTCTCAGCCATTCGGTATTCCACAGTTGAGAATTCTTTGTTTAGCTCTGTAACCCATTTTTAATAGGGTTATTTGATTCTATGGAGTCTAACTTCTTGAGTTCTTTGTATATATTGGATAGAAGCCCTCTATCAAATATAGGCTTGGTAAAGATCATTTCCCAGTCTGTTGGTTGCCATTTTGTCCTATTGACAGTGTCCTTGGCCTTCCAGAAGCTTTGTAATTTTATGAGGTCCAATTTTCTTGATCTTATAGAGCATAAGCTATTGGTGTTCTGTTCAGAAAAATTTCCCCTGTACCCATGTGCTCGAGGTTCTTCCCCACTTTCTTTTCTATTAGTTTCAGTGTATGATTTTATGTGGTGAAGGTTCTAGATCCACTTAGACTTGAGCTTTGTACAGGGAGATAGGAATGGATCAATCTGCATTCTTCTACATACTGACCACCATTTGAGCCAGCCCCATTTGTTGAAAATGCTGCCATTTTTCCACTGGATTGTTTTAGCTTCTATGTTAAAGATCAAGTGACCATAGGTGTGTGGGTTCATTTCTGGGTCTTTAATTCTATTCCATTGATCAACCTGCCTGTCACTGTTCCAATACCATGCAATTTTTATCACAACTACTCTGTAGTAGAGCTTAAGGTCACAGATGGTGATTCCACCAGAGGTTCTTTTATTGTTGAGAATAGTTTTCCCTGTCCTAGGTTTTTTGTTATTCCAGATGAATTTGAAAATTGCTCTTTCCAAGTCTGTGAAGAATCCAATTTGATAGGGATTGCATTAAATCTGTAGATTGCTTTTGGCAAGATGGCCACTTTTACTATATTAATCCTACTAATATTATATTAATACTATTTATTATATTAATCTGCGCTCTTCCTGCCAATCCAAGAGCGTGGGAGATCTTTCCATCTTCTGAGAACATCTTTGATTTCCTTCTTCAGAGACTTGAAGTTCTTGTCATACAAATCTTTTTCTTGCTTAGTTAGAGTCACACCAAAATATCTTATATTAATTGTGACTATTGTGAAGAGTGTTGTTTCCCTAATTTCTTTCTCAGCCTGTTTATCCTTTGTGTAGAGGAAGGTCACTGATTTGCTTGAGTTAATTTTATATCCAGCTACTTTGCTGAAGTTGTTTATCAGGTTTAGGAGTTCTCTGGTGGAGTTTTTGGGGTCACTTAAGTATCCTATCATATCCTCTGCAAATAGTGATAATTTGACTTCTTCCTTTCCAATTTGTATCCCTTTGGTTTTCTTTTGTTGTCATCTAATTGCTCTGGCTAGGACTTCAAGTACAATATTGAATAGGTGGGGAGAGAGTGGGCGGTCTTGCCTAGTCCCTGATTTTAGTGGGATTGCTTCAAGTTTCTCTCCATTTAGTTTGATGTTGGCTACTGGTATACTGTATATTCCTTTTACTATGTTTAGGTATGGACCTTGAATTTCTGATCTTTCCAAAACTTTTAGCATGAAGGGGTGTTGGATTTTGTCAAATGCTTTCTCAGCATCTAATGAGATGATCATATGATTTTTTTCGTTGAGTTTGTTTGTATAGTGGATTACATTGATGGATTTCCATATATTGAAACCATCCCTGCATACCCGGGATGAAGCCTATTTGATCATGATGGATGATCATTTTGATGTGTTCTTGGATTCAGTTTGCAAGAATTTTATTGAGTACTTTTATATCGATATTCATAAGGGAAATTTGTCTGAACTTTTCTTTCTTTGTTAGGTCTTTGTGTGGTTTAGGTGAAAGAGTAATTGTGGCTTCATAGAATGAATTGGGTAGAGTGCCTTTTGTTTCTATTTGGTGGAATAGTTTGAGGAGTATTGGTATTAGATCTTCTTTGAAGGTTTGATAAAACTCTGCACTAAACCCATCTTGCCCTGGACTTTTTTTGTTTGGGAGACTATTAATGACTGTTTCTAACTTGTTAGCAGATATGGGACTATTTAGACTGTTTATCGGATCTTGATTTAACTTTGGTACCTGGTATCTGTCTAGAAAATTGTCCATTTCATCCATGTTTTCCAGTTTTGTTTTGTTTTGTTTTGTTTTTGAGTATAGGCTTTTGTAGTAGGATCTGATGATTTTTTGAATTTCCTCACTTTCTATTTTGTCTCCCTTTTCATTTCTGATTTTGTTAATTAGGATGCTGTCTCTGGGCCCTCTAGTTAGTCTGGCTAAAGGTTTATCTATTTTGTTGATTTTCTCAAAGAACCAGCTCCTGTTTTGGTTGATACTTTGTATAGTTCTTTTTGTTTCCATTTGGTTGATTTCAGCCCTGAGTTTGATTATTTCCTGCTGTTTACTTCTCTTAAGTGAATTTGCTTCTTTTTGTTCTAGAGCTTTTAGATGTGCTATCAAATTGCTGGTGTATGCTCTCTCCAGTTTCTTTTTGGAGGCAGTTAGAACTATGAGTTTTCCTCTTAGGACTGCTTTCAATGTGTCTCATAAGTTGCAGTATTTCGTAGCTTCATTTTCAGTAAACTCTAGAAAGTCTTTAATTTCTTTCTTTATTTCTTCCTTGACCAAGTTATCATTGAGTAGAGTGTTGTTCAGCTTCCACGTGTATGTGGGCGTTCTATTGTTTATGTTGTTATTGAGGAACAGCTTTAGTCTGTGGTGATCTGATAGGATGCAGGGAATTATTTCAATCTTCTCATATCTGTTGAGGCCTGATTTGTGACCGATTATATGGTCAATTTTGGAGAAGGTACCATGAGGTGCTGAGAAGAAGGTATATCCTTTTGTTTTAGGATAAAAAGTTCTATAGATACCTGTTAAATCCATCTGTTTCATAACTTCTGTTAGTCTCACTCTGTCTTTGATTAGTTTCTGTTTCCATGATCTGTCCATTGCAGAGAGTGGGGTGTTGAAGTCTACCACTATTATTGTGTGCAGTGCAATGTGTGCTTTGAGCTTTAGTAAAGTTTCTTTTATGAATGTAGATGCCCTTGCATTTGAAGTGTAGAGGTTCAGAATTAAGAGTTCCTCTTGGGAGATCTGACCTTTGATGAGTAAGAGGTGTTTCTTCTTATCTTTTTTGGTCACTTCAGGTTGAAAGTCTATTTTATTCGATATTAGAATGACTACTCCAGCTTGTTTCTTGGGACCATTTGCTTGGAAAATTGTTTTCCAGCCTTTTATTCTGAAGTAGTGTCTGTCTTTGTCACTGAGGTGGGTTTCCTGAATGCAATAAAATGTTGGGTCCTGTTTACATACTCAGTCTGATAGCCTATGTCTTTTTATTGGGGAATTGAGTCTATTGATATTAATAGATATTAAGGAAAAGTA
Organism: Mastomys coucha; assembly: GCF_008632895.1. Classification (NCBI taxonomy): domain Eukaryota; kingdom Metazoa; phylum Chordata; class Mammalia; order Rodentia; family Muridae; genus Mastomys; species Mastomys coucha. The sequence continues at coordinate 3,629,587 of NW_022196895.1, read as the reverse complement.
ATTATTTGCTTCCTGTTATTTTTGTTGTTAAAGTTGGAATTCTGTTCATGTGGCTATCGTCTCATTTTGTTGGAAGATTACTTTCTTGCTTTTTCTAGGATGTAGTTTCCCTCCTTGTACTGGAGTTTTCCATTTATTATCCTTTGAAGGGCTGGATTTATGGAAAGATATTGTGTAAATTTGGTTTTGTCATGGAATACTTTGGTTTCTCCATCTATACTAATTGAGAGTTTTGCTGGGTATAGTAGTCTGGGCTGGCATTTGTGTCCTCTTAGGATCTGTATGACATCAGTCCAGGATCTTTTGGCTTTCATAGTCTCTGGTGAGAAGTCTGGTGTAATTCTGATAGGCCTGCCCTTATATGTTATGTGACCTTTTCCCTCACTACTTTTAAAATTCTTTCTTTGTTTTGTGCATTTGGTGTTTTGACTATTATGTGGCAGGAGGAATTTCTTTTCTTGTCCAAACTCTTTGGAGTTCTGTAGGCTTCTTTGATGTTCATGGGCATCTCTTTTTTTAGGTTAGGGAAGTTTTCTTCTATAATTTTGTTGAAAATATTTACTGGCCCTTTAAGTTGGAGGTCTTCACTCTTTTCTATACCTATTATCCTTAGGTTTGGTCTTCTCATTGTGTCCTGGATTTCCTGGATATTTTAGGTTAGGATCTTTTTTTGCATTTTGTGTTTTCTTTGACTGTTGTGTCAATGTTTTCTGTTATCTTCTGCACCTGAGATTCTCTCTTCTATCTCTAGTATTCTGTTGGAGATGCTTGCATCTATGGCTCCTGACTTCTTTTCTAGGTGTTCTAACTCCAGGGTTGTCTCTCTTTGTGATTTCTTAATTGTTTCTACTTCCATTTTTAGGTCCTGGATGGTTTTGTTCAATTCCTTCACCTGTTTGGTTGTGCTTTCCTGTAATTTTTTAAAGGAATTTTTGTTTCCTCTTTAAGGGCTTCTACTTGTTTACTAGTCATCTCCTGTAATTCTTTAAGGGATTTTTGTGTTTCCTCTTTAAGGGTTTGTACCTCTTTACCTGTTTTCTCCTGTATTTCTTTAAGGAAGTTATTTATGTCCTTCTTAAATTCCTCTATCACCATCATGAGATATGATTTTAGATACCAATCTTGCTTTTCTGGTGTTTGGGGATATCCAGGACTTGCTGTGTTGGGAGTACTAAGTTCCAATAATGCCAAGTAGTCTTGGTTTCTGTTGGTAAGATTCTTGCATTTGCCTTTCGCCATCCGTTAATCTCTGGTGTTGGATGATCTTGCTGTCCCTGGCTGGATCTTGTTCTTCCAGTGGGTATGTAAGCCTGTGTCAGCACTTCTGGGAGATCAGACCTTCTCTGGTAAGACCTGTGTGCAAAGGGCTGTGGATCAGCCATCCCTCCTAGATGCAGTTGAATGAGTCAAGGGCCCTGTCCCAGTTGCTCTGCAGCTTCTGTGGCCTATGCCTCCTGTCTGGTCCCACCTTAGAAAGTCACTGGAGAGAAAATGGCCATCTTGCTCTGACCTGAGGTCAGAGCACTCCCTGGAGACAAGCTTTCCACTTGCAGGAAAGATACACAGAGGACTGTGGATCAGCTCTACCTCCTAGTTTTAGACGGAGGTAGAAAGGATCCTGTCCCAGCTGCCCTGTCACTTCTGTGGCCTGAGCCTCCCGTCTGGTCCCACCTTAGAAAGTCCCAGGAGAGAAAATGGCGATCTCACCTGAGTCCCGGGGTCAGCCTCCCTGGTTCTAGTCAGGTCTTCATATTTCTCAACACAGGTGGAAGTCATTTTTTATAGCTTGCTGCTTGCCCATCTATTCACATTCGAAAGGCAGCCTGACCAGAGTAAGAGCAGCCCCGTCACCTGACTTCTCCTTTCCAGTGCCTGTGGTCCTATAGCACGTGAGGGCGCATGCACACACACACACGTTCTAGAATGATAGTAATAATAAAGTGAATATGGGCTGACTACTGGGATGCCATTTTTCTTAAACATGCCATATTTAGTTGCCACAATTCCTACTATAGGACCACAGGCACTGGAGCCTGGGATGAGATGGGAAGACTTCAATGAGTTTGGGACAGAATTGTGAGGTATATTAAATTCCAATGCCTCTCTGAGGAAGTGTTTGAATCAGACCTATATGACAAGAAAAACCAATCACATGAAAGCTGAGGGGAGGGCTAACGTTGTAAGAATGCTTGTCAGTGCTCAAGTTGTTCTGTGTTCTAGGAGCCAAAGGAAGAGCCAGCCAAGATGTGGCATAGTAGTTCACCTTCACTGCCAGCTTGATTGGACTCAGAATCATCCAGGAAGTTAGTGAGGTGCATCAGATGCTGTGTCTGAAGGCAAAATGTCATCACTGGAGGTGGACCATTTCATCCTACTGGCTAGGGCCCCAGAAAGGATCAAAGGCAAAAGCAGAACAAGAAAGGTAGATGAGAACTTTTCCTTCCCATCTTTCTATTTACTGTCCATCAAGAATTTCCTGGGCTACACATTCCCACCACCAACTAAACACTGAGAAATTGTGAAGCAAATTTACCCTTTGCCCTTGTTTCTGTTGACATTTGGTCACAATGACACAACAATACTGACTCCACAGCATGCATGAGTATAGATAGGTAAGATGTGAGGTTGTAGGGATGGGCAAGCTGAAGTACATATGTTATCTTAGCCACAGTAATGACAGCTGGATCCAGACCTAGAAAATACTGTTTGATGATGACAATTGTGCTAGCCAGAGTCCCACAGGAGACCAGGTCCCTTTCTAAAAGAGTGTAATAAAGTGATTTCTGAAAGAGCAATGTCAAGAGAAACAATGGGGATGGCTTAGGGTTCAGATTCTTTAAAAAGCAAGAACACTCTTGGGAAGAAAGACCAGGGAAGGCCAGGGAAGGAAACATGAAGAGAAACCACTCATAGAGGGTCACTGGGATAGGATGCAGCATGGCTTACCCAGAGGGAGGAAGGGGTGAGGAAGAGGGAGGAAGAGAAAGAGTCCAGCAGTCAGTGGGATAGATGTGGCATGGCTTACCCAGAGGGAGGAAGGGGTGATGAAGAGGGAGGAAGAGAAAGAGTCCAGTAGTCAGTGGGGTAGATGTGGCATGGCTTACCCAGAGGGAGGAAGGGGTAAGGAAGAGGGAGGAAGAGAAAGAGTCCAGCAGTCAGTGGGGTAGATGTGGCATGGCTTACGCAGAGGGAGGAAGGGGTGAGGAAGAGGGAGGAAGAGAAAGAGTCCAGCAGTCAGTGGGGTAGATGTGGCATGGCTTACACAGAGGGAGGAAGGGGTGATGAAGAGGGAGGAAGAGAAAGAGTCCAGTAGTCAGTGGGATAGATGTGGCATGGCTTATCCTGAGGGAGGGAGAGGTGATGCAGAGGGAGGAAGTCCAGCAGTAACTAGGATAGATGTGGCATGGCTTACCAGTCTGTTTCCAGTCAAATACATACCAAAGGCCCCCGGTAAGGAAATTGTATTGGGGCCCCCAAGTTCATACTTATGTTTGAAAGAGTGAGATTTTTTTTCTTGGAAATAAATATTTGGCCATCTGTGCCAATTGATAGTATCTAAATTGATCTAGGTTTTTATTATACATAAGTAATGTCACTAAAATAGGTCAGAACAACCTTGTAAGTTTACAGGGGCTTAATTTTTAGGCTTGGTCTGGAAAGGTTGTGTTAGTGTTGAAGGTGGTTCTCCTGTGATTTGATGGGTCATTTTATGAACTTGATCTGGAGCATTTGTTCAGGTAATTGTAATGAGTCTTCAAGCACTCTAGTCCATCCACATGTTATTTTTACCTGACACCTATTGCATGTTGGGTAAGGGTGGAAATTCACACCCCACAGTGCTTAAGAACATACAACACACTCTGCCCCTGCCAGTCCTACACACATTCAGTAAGGCTACATAGATCATTGATTTCTTCATCTTCCAAGGAGTTGATAGCACTGCAGGTGAGACACACGGAGAGTCTGAAATCCAAAATATGAAACTCTTGGATCACTGACATAAAAATTTACACACCATGACAACAGTTTATGTTGAAAATTTGTTACAAATATTTCATACTTCCCCTAAGACTGTGCGTATTTGGTTACTTTTCTGTTGCTGTGATAAAATATCCTGACCAAAAGCAGCTTACGGCAGAAATGGTCTCTTGTGGCTATTGCAGAGGGTTAGAGTTCGTCATGATGAACAAGATACAGCAGCAGGAGACAGACACTGAGAGCTTGTACCTCAACCACACAGGAAGCAGAGAGCACAGGAAATGGACTGAAGCTATTAACCCTCAAAGTCGACAGCTCCTGCAGCAAGGCCACATCTCCTAAAGGTTCAGTGCCCTCCCCAAACAGCGCCACCAACTGGTGATGTGTGGTACTGTTCCTGGAAAGACTTACATCTGCTCACCCCAGACAAAGAACTGACACAGTGAACCAATGAATTTTATTGGAGTTATTTACAGCAATATGGGTCAGGGCTTGCTTACAGGAGCAAAAATGACTCAAAAGCATCTACATCACCAAAAGGGCCACGCCAACATGGGTGACAGTTCACAAAACCTGGAACCTAGGGCACACTGCACAGCTTACACGTAGTTCAGTACGTTGGCGAGTGTTCTCTCCAAGTGACACACATATAAACTTCTTCCAGGAAGCTAGCTGGTCTCTGCTTCTTCCATGAAGCTCAACGGGTTGTTTGCAGCTTGGCTTTCTGAGAGTGACTTGGAAGCCCTTTCTGCTTATATTCTCCTGGGGAGGGAGGGACCCAGAGAATTTGGTTGGACTTCCTGTCTTAAAGAGCTTCTCTTCAGGATGGGAGGATTCTAATAAGGCTTAACACCAGAGACGCCATTTTGTATCAGTGCCCTAGAGATGTTGCTTACAAGTTTTGATTCCTCACACAGACACACTTCTTCTGAGAAGACAAAACCATCATCTTCTGTGTTGTCAACTTTGTACCAGGTCACATTAGACAGCAGGCTGCTGGGCCCTTATTTGAAAACATTTAGCCCTCACCCAATCAACCCTATTCTACACCCTGTTAAGTAAGCTTCAGTAACTCTCTCTGAGCCTAAATTCTCTTCCCACTCAGAGTGCAGCCTGGTGGATTCAATGAAAGCTTGTTCCATAGCACCTGCTTAGTTTCTTCCTGAGTATTCTCTTTCAGTTTCAATTTCAGAGGAAACTGCCACACCACATCTGGGTACCAAGTGTTCAAATACAAGAAACTACAGGAGACATTTTTTTATTCAAACTACTACACAGTGACTTTCAAGCTTAGACTTAAGTCTTGTGGTTGTTATTTGTTTCTGTGATGAAGTACCCTGACAATAGCACTTTAAGGGATAAGGACCTTACTTTAGCTCAGAGATTAAGGGTGCAGCCTGTCATGGAAGAGGAGCGATGGCAGTAGGAGTTGAGATGGGTGGTCCTAGTATATCTGCAGTCACGAGACAGAGATGGATGCTACCGTTCAGCTTGTTTCCTCCTTTTTCTTCAGTCTTGGAGTCCAGCCCATGGGATGTTGCTACCTATGTTAAGGAAGATCTTTCCACTTCAATGAACATAATTTAGATAATCACTCACAGGCATTCCCATGGGACTCTAGATCCTGTAAAGTTGGCAATCAATATTTATCATAACATTCCCAAGATATTATCACATATACACACTAAGAGAGGGAAGAGGAAGTGAGAGGAGAGGAGAGGAGAGGAGAGGAGAGGAGCAGAGAGGAGAAGAGAGGGGCCACAAAATAACCTTTAAACCTCAACAAGCCAAACACATGTTGTCCTAGTGGTTTTGGATGTGGGATACTGATTTGCAACATGTGACTCATCATATTGTCACAAGAATTGAGTCAGTGTTGTTTTCTGAAGGTTCAGGGAAATGCTTGGCCTAATGTGAGCAACAAGATGCTTGTACCTGTGTGGATCCAGAAGAGTCTATGTGGTCCTCTGGGGCATCACTCAGGTCGACTCTGTAACCATGCATAGAAAGTTCATCATGTTCTTAGCCTACCTGGGGACAGAAAAGAGGTAGTACACTAAATTTATCTTAAGTATCTCTAAATTGTGTGTTCTATATCTGGCCTTGCTCTATAAGTGTCAGTGAAAGAGTGCCACAGATTAGCAGTATGCCTTTGACAAGCATTGGAGATGCTGTAATGTAAGGTGCGAAGCATAGAATATGAGGTAAAGCAAGAGGAGCAGCTCTAGAAAGAGCGGGATCTGTGGTTAGGAAGTCTCTTCAGTACGCATCTTGGGATATAAGTCAGAGAAAGTAGACTACAAGGGTTGAGTCCCAAGTACATCTAAGGAATGCCAGGGCAACTGGGCATTATAAGCCCCAGAAATGGGATTCAGCAGACTAAGGAAACCCTCTACTTCAGTACTGCCCAAACCCATTATTACCCATGTACACCTGATGGATTATTTTCTTGTGCTTCAGGCTACATTTCCTGTTTCTTTCCTTCCAGTGTCTCTGAAATATACATTTTATTAATTGCAACCACAGCTGATAGTAACTGGTCATCCCACATTTTGAAAATCAAGATCTTGTTAGAGAAAAAAATCAGCCTTTGTTTAGAACAGCAGAGAGGGTGTCAAGGAAATGGTGAGGTCTCAGACAAGGCTGCTGCTGGGGGGCCAGGGAGGACTCTGGAAGGCAAAGTGTCTTGGGCCTCAGAGAATGACAACATGCTAGAAGTAAGAACAAGCTCATGTGGGACTGTCTTCTGCCAGCAGGTTTATTTGCAGTCCTGAGACCCAGGGTGTGTCCAAAGCAGCTTCACTCTTGTTTATAAGAACCAACAGCTAACTTTCCAAAAATTCTCTGAGACACTAGATAAACAGCCATCATTAAAAATTAAACTATACAAATTCATAACTGGAAATTATATTAAAGGTGAAGTAGTTTAGAAGACTGCTTCCAGAACCCAGAATCTATTACATAAAATGATGCACTATTTGTATATAGCCACAGTCCCTTCCAAATGTCTTAAATCATCTCTAGGCAACTTAGGATGCATAATGCAAAGTAAACACTATGTAAACATATGTCTTATTATATTGTTTGGGAGACAACAACAGGAAGAAAGCCTGTGCAAGCCCAGCACAGATGCCAGTGTTTTTATTTATTTATTCATTTATTTACTTGTTTCTCTATATTTTTCATTCTGACCTGGTTGGATCCATAGGTGCTGGGTTCTCAAGTGAGTATTCATGTTCATAGCTTCCTGGTTGTTTTCTCCCAGTAGACTATCAGCTCTGACTTTACAATTCTTTCAGTCACTGTACCTGTGCGGTGGCAGGATTAAGCACAAGCAAGGTGACAGCAAGGGGCTACAGCACAGCCAGTAGAGAACCTGTCAGCAGCAGGTGGAAGGGATCAAACCAGCAACACTGAGAAGTACTACCAGTCAAAACATGACTTCTCGATTATAGTTTCTTTTGACATTGTTTGTATTACAGATCAGCAAACTATGACTGGAAGGAAGCCTGCTCCTTATTTCTGTGAAACTCATGAACCTAGATTGTGTGGCTTGTTGTTGTTTAAGGATTGGTAGAAAATGAAATGACATCGTTTGACATGCAAAAATTATATTACATTCAAATTTTCAGCATCCCCAAATACATTGTTATTATTAGTGCGTGGTGTATGTGTCTGTATCTGTGTGGTATGATGTGCAGTGGTGGTGGCATGTATGTGTGTACACACATGGAATGTGTCTGGGAGCACATGTATAGGCCACATGTATAGGCCAAAGGACAACCTTATGTACTCAGTTCTCTCCTTCCACCTTTACATGGGCTCTGGGGATCAAACTTAGGTCACCAGGCTATGGGGCAAGTGCCATCTTACCAACCTTCAAAGGAAGCCTTATTGGAACAAGGCCATTCTGGCAGGTTCTGTTCTGCTACTTTCTGCTATAATAGCAATGCTAAATAGTTGCAAACAGGGACCATATGGCCTACAAAGCCCAAATATTTACTGTGTGGTTCTTTAAGACAGGAATAGTTTTGTTTGGTTTTTTTTTT
>NW_022196895.1:3603135-3621434 GCF_008632895.1 Mastomys coucha | reverse complement strand
TTTTTTGGAATCTGGTTTAGATTTAAGAGAATGAGAAAAATGCTAAGAATGAGAAGATTCTTAAACGCTAAAATTAAAGATGTGCTGTGGTGCTGTGTCTTACAGTGTTTCATTATGAATAGCAGACAGACCAGATGGAGAACCCAAGAGCTTTTATCTAAGTCAGCAAAGAAATCTATTCCATGACTGACAAATTGGTGAGGTTCTGACAGTTTTTCATAGCTTTACTATGTAATTAAGACAAATGGAACTACCAACAGAATCCTGTGGTGTGATTGTGCTTTGCTCAATTAGTACACAGACATTTATTTACAACCATTATATTATAACACTATTGGTGGCGATGGCTCCATGAAATCAACACTTGGGGAAAGTCAGCAGGCAGGTAGCAGAGAGCAATGCCAAGAGCCCATCTCTTCAGATGACCAGTGGAGACAGAGAGCAATGCCAAGAGCCCATCTCTTCAGATGACCAGTGGAGACAGAGAGCAATACCAAGAGAAGAGCCCATCTCTTCAGATGACCAGTGGAATCTCCCTGGAAAAAGTCTTTGGAATTCTGGATTCTACTATTACCTTCCCAGAGAGATTTGTCCAGCAAATCTTGTTTGTTCAGGTCACCCCAGCAGTTAGCATCATTGTAGCTCCAGTCTTCATCTCCCAACCTCAGCCTCCAACCCCATGCCACTCAGCTTTGCTAGCATTTCTGGGGTACCTAGTGCTATCTCAAGTAAGCAAGAGAATTAATTCTGCTGCTTGAATGTTTGGATCTGAGGCTGCATGAGCGGCTGCTGTGCCTGGGTGCAGAGGTGCAGGCACACAGGCCACGAGCCTGACACAATCTCCTTGTGCCAGAGCAATCACTCCAGGGGAGTGGGAGGAAATCTGCTTCTCCCTTTCACGTCCAGTTTCTTTCCTCTAGGTGTTTATATTTCAGGATGGGGACACAATAAAGCACACAAAGAGGACCAGAAGATGAAAAAGACCCACAGAGACCCCAAATTTACATCTCAGGCTGATTGCAAGCACATATACTAATAATTAAAAACTAAATAAGCAAAACAGAACAGCACACTCTGAAGCCTAGGTCAGCCCTCATTTCCAGAGTTACCATTCTAAAAAGATGCAAATGTCCAGCTATAAATGACAAAATATGAGGCATATCTAGTATCAGGAGAGAATGGCTCCTTGGAGGGGAAAACATTGAACATAACTGTCCATAAGGACTAGGAGATGGTGGAGTCAGTAAGCAAGCATCCAAAAACATCTGTGTTGAAAGAGCAAAGTTAGGTGTGGACAATGTCTGGGACATGATGCAGCAAAAAAGCAGAAAGCTTAATCACAAACAAAGGAATCCTGGAACAGGGGCTAACAATGGCTGGAATAAAACATTCTACAGACAAGTCAGAGGCAGATCGAACAGGTGAGGTAATCAACAAACTCACAAGTCAACAGAGATGGTGAATGTAACACTTACACATACCACACATACGCACACACCAGAGCCCAAGGAAATAATGGAACTCTATCAAGCAAACCAATACATAGTGCGATGCTCTCAGGAGGGACAAAAGGAAGTGACAGGAGAAGCAAGAAGAGAGGGGAGGGGCAAAGAAGGTGGAGGAGGAGAAGAAAAGAGAGGGAGGGGGTGGGAAGAAGAAAATTATGGTGGTTTGAATAAAATACTCCCCACAGGCTCATAGGAAGTGGCACTATTAGGAGGTGTGGCCTTGTTGGAGGAAGTGTGGGGGTGGGCTTTAAGGTCTCATATGCTCAAGCTATACCCGGTGTGACACAATCTCCTTCCTGTGATCTGGATGTAGAGCTCTCAGCTTATTTTCTAGTACTGTGACTGTCTGTCTGCCACCATGTCCCATCATGACAATGATGGACTAAACCTCTAAAACTGTAAGGCAGCCCCAATTAAATGTTTTCCTTTATAAGAGTTGCCTTGGTCATGGTGTCTCTTCACAGCAGTAAAACCCTAACTGAGACAGAAAGGAGGGGGGAGGAAAAGGGAGAAGGAGGAGAGTAAATGAAAGAAGAAATGGAAAGGAAAGGAAAGGACATGGCTGTCCCTTGGTATGGTGGATGAGAAAGTTTATTGTCAATATGTGGGAGAGCAGAGCAGCAGAGGCAGGGACATCTGGGAGAGTCCAGAGTGGCTGTGACCCTGAACCATGTGGATCAGGAATGGGGGAAGAGAGAGGGAGACAGGGGAACTAGGTGCAGAAGTCGGGAGGCCAAAGCTAAAAGAAGGATGGGTAACCAAAATGTCTGAATTCTATAGGGAAGAGCCTCTGGAGGAAGGACAGCCAGCTCCTTCCTGGGCTGGAGAAGTTCAGGGTAGGCGGGAAGGGTATGTCAGCCATACCCACCAGTAAGAAGTAGGGACTGAGGAATGCTGGGAGAACCAAGCAGCTAGGTCTACTTTGATATGTTGAGTAGGCACTTTAGTCTTTAGTCCTGGGTTTGTAACTTAACCAAGGGGCGGCAGGCAGGGCAGAGAAGTCAAAAAGGAGGATGGAAAAGAGAAGAGAGGGAAGGTGGAAGAAGAGGGGAGGAGGGGAAGAAAGAGAGGGAGAGAGGAAGGAAGGGAAGACCAGGTAAGAATAGTGGCACAGGCCCTATATTCAGGAGGCTGAGGTGGAAGAATCATGAGTTGGAGGCCAACTTGAGCTTTGTATGCAGAGAAATGTTTTTTCAAAATAAGTAAGTAAATACATAGCTAACCCAAAGGTATGAGACATTCGTTGGGGACTGAGCAGGGGTAGAGGTGAGCAAGCGCTCTGCCCTAAGAGTAGCCCTCAGGGGACTGCTTTGTGAAAGGACACCTGCACTCACAGACTTTGCTTTCACTCCTGACCCCAGGGCCTCAGGGGGCGCATAGATGCTCTCAGATGGCTGCACTACATTCTCTTCCGTCTGCTGACTTCTCCACTGTTCTAGAAAACTTCTCCATACATCCTCCCCTCCTTCTCTTCCCTCACAGTGAACAGTCTTGATTATTCCCTAAGAAAACAGAAGCAACCGCAGCAGGTCCAGCCACCACACCCATCTGCAAAACCTCTTTGCTTTCTGATTTTCTGGCTTGAGGGCAGCCGCTTTACTATGTGAGTGCTAGGGATGTTGTGATAATAGCCTGGCGAAAGGATTTCTTTTCGCTCCGCCTTCCTCTGTGCCACTAGACAAGTAGCTTGGAGGCCAGAAAAATGCACACAGGGAAACAAGGACCTACTGTCAAATGCTTCCACTGTGGACTTGGGCTTGGGAAGCCAGGGAAGTATCCCCATGTCTTTAGGCAGGTTGCTAAGAAGGGATTCTGTAGTCTCTTGAAAGGAGAAATCATTCCAAGACTTCAAGAACTCTACAAATGAGAACAAAGAGGGGGTGGCTTGATAAACCATTTAGAAAAGGGTATTTTACTATGCATGGTTGTACATATCTGTAATCCCAGCATTCAAGAGGCTGAATCAAGAGGGCCATAAAATCAAGGTCCACCTGGGCTATTTAACAAGACTATGCATTTGAAAAAATAATAATAAGAGAAAAGGGGAAAAGGGGAACAGAAAACTAAATGTGTATTTTAATGATTTATTTTTATTTTTCATGTGTGTTTGTGTTCATGCCAAGTAGTGTAGGAGCTTCAGAGGTCTGAAAACACAAGCCAAGACAGAGCTAGCATGTGACAAGACTAGTTTTAAAATATGTGTCTATATGACTTTAGGCCTGTTAACCTTAACATTCTCGTAGCCTGAGGAGTGCAGAAGGCAGCAGATGCCCTAGAGCGGAAATTACAGGCTACAAGCTGCATGACTAACTATACTGGTGCTGGGAATTGAACACCAGTCCTCTCTGAGAGCAGAAGTCTCTCCTAACTGCTCAGCCATATCCCAAACCCCTAAATGGATGCATTTTAAATGTGTTCTGACCTGCGCTAGGGTTCACGGAATCAGTGAAGGCAATCACAATCGCGTTGCAGAGAACAGAGCTGTGAGCAAAGGGAGATCTCTCATGTGAGATGTAACTGTCATTGTAAGGCAAGAGCCAGGATAGAAGGGCCAAGCTTGATCCAAGCTTTGCAGCTGTGCTACTACCAAGGAGGGCAGGAGCACGCCTGGCCGAGCCTCAGCACAAACGATTCGACTCGAAGAACCACAGCACTGAAAAAGATTAATGCAATCAGCTCCAATGTTTACTGAGGCAAGGGGGGTACATTTTCAGAAAATGTAGAGGGAACAACGTTTCCGGAACACAGCCAATCATCTCAAATCCTCACTGAGGCTCCTTCAGCCCAGACTCACCACAGAAATCCCCGCTGGCCTGAAGCCTGCCTCTCTCAGCTTCCACCACGCATCTGCCTCATGGGCAGACCCTCTCTACCCTCACTCTCTGGGCTTAGCCCTCTCCACTTTGTATTCTCAAGAAAACACCTTGTTCTCACTTCTCCAGTGATATCTTAGGGCACAGTTGCCCCACGTCTCCACTATAAAACAACAGAATTCTCTTCAGAGAGGCAGAAGGATGCAGGAAGGGCTGGAAGCACAGAACATTAATGATTTTCTCCCATCACAGTAGATGAAGTCTCTTCCCCCTTGCATTCAAGTGTCTTAAAATATATAATTTCAGAAGAAGAAGGGAAAACACCCTTGGAAATAGAGAAACACTGGTGAAGACAGAAATCCCTCTGTTGGAGTAGGGACAGCAGCCCAGGGAGCTGAAGGGCTAGGATTCTTTTAAGCCATCCAGGCCACAAAATGTAAATGAATCTATTTACTCAGTAAAATAGTTCCTTATTACATTTTAAGTAATTTCCCATTGAAAACAAATAGTACATGTCAGAAAGCTTGAGGCGTCCCTGGGGCCCTGGAGGTGCAGGACAGGCCCACTTCAGCAACCTTGTTTATTTTTTCAGACATGTTTATTTTTGTGTTTGTCTCTATTGTTTTGATTTGGCAAATGCCACTGCCCAGTTGAGCTTTGGAAAAGACAAAAATCAGCTGCCCTTACCTCTGCTCAAAGTGACTTCTCATGAACTCAGACCAAATCCATAGGGGAGCCAAAGCCGCCTCTGTGACAGCTTAGCATTCAGCACGCTGTGTGCTCTACCTTCACGACCAGTGCTTGTGTTTAAAGGGAGGGTGACATAAAGGTACCTTGGGCCTTACAACCTCAGCCAAACCCGCAGGGAACTCTGGACCAGGAAAGATGTATCCCCACTGTCCTGTGTAAGGTCACCCTGGTTCATCTGCCTTTATGCCCTACTAAAATCAGCAACGGGGTGTGACTCGCCTCTTGGAGAGTGTGGCTGTCTCTGATACTTAGTCTGGAGCAGCTGGCAGCCAGAGGCTTCCTGTACAGAAATGCACATGCATGTATGCATACATGTTGGAATGTGTTTTGGGAGGGTGCATTTACATGTGTATAAATGTTTGTCTGTGTGCATGTGTGTAGTGTTTGTGTGAAGTTGTGCCTGTGTGGCTAGACACTTGTTTGTTTGTTTGGTTGTTTGTTGTTTAGAAGCATCTTTCTATGAACCTGCAGGTCCCTGATTCAGCTAGACCGGGTAGACCAGCAAGCACTCACTGACCTTCCTGCCTCTGCCTTCTTGTCTCTAAGATTATAAGCATTCACTGCCACCCTTGGCTTTTATTTAAGCTCTGGGGACTAAACTCAGCCTTATGTAGTAAGCACATTACATTCTGAGATTCCCTATACCTCCTGTTTAATCTAATTTAAAAAAAAAATGTATTCAACCCTTTGTGGATATATTTCATTTTTCATTTGAATAGATCTACATTCTAGCTATGATAGTATAACTGCTTGTTGTAGAAATTATTTAATCCTGTACCAGAGTTTCTATCCTGCCCTTAGCCACTTAACTCTGGATAAAAGACAAACACAACTTTTATGTTTACAATAAGCCTTAATCAGCACTAGAGAAGGGCAGATATCTACCGTCTGTGCTATTAGAATCTACGTTCCTATTGATAACCCTGAATTATTGCTTATTAGTTACTATGTTTCATCTAAGCTGCTCTTAAATCCAATTGGCCAGCCCTCAGGGCCTTGCTTTCATGATGTACCTAACCCATGGCACCTTTTCCTTCCTCCTTTACCTTCTTCTCCTGGTTCTCCTCTGACCCCTAAGCCCAGGAAACCTTAACCCCACCCATGTCTCTTCTGCCCAGCTGTTGGCTGTTGGCATCTTTATTTATCAATCAGAAATAACTTGGGGCAGGGTCACTTGGGTCCACTTGTAGACTGCAGGTGTTGGGGGCCCCCACTTAGCATAGCAATAGACAGAAGACCCAAACCACCACACTGCTCCTCAATACACTAGCTGTTACGAGCTCTCTGGCATTCCCAACACTACAAACCCATGAACTCTACGGACCACACTCAGTTGGAACCTTCTCAATGCTCCTGTCAAGTGTTTGTGTCTTAAGCTTTCATGAGAAGTTTTTCTTCCTAAGTCCCTTGTGACCACCAGGCCAGACGTGTACACAATCCTCTTTTTAAAAATCAATCTCCAAATTTTGCACAAACTTCCTTTTACGTCTTTCCCACTGCCCAACTCCACCCACCTCTGCACACCCCAAATCTGCCAGAATAAATACATGCAGTTTTAGACTTTATGGTTATCAGCACCTGTGACTAGATTTCATTTTTCATTTGAATATGTCCCTCGCTCATCTCTATATATTAAAAAGAATCACACAGTTTTGTTCTCGCTAACACAACTTACACTCCATTTTTGTAGTTTGTTCTATTGTAGCCTTCCTTTCAATAATAGTTGAAAATCTGTAAAGTCCTTGGCACACAAGTGTGAGGACTTGAGTTTAATCACCCAACCCAGAACACACATTTTCAATTGTGCACACACTTGTAGTCTCAGTGTTATGGAGACAGAGACAGGAAGGTTCCAGAGACTCACTGACCAGCCAGCCTCATTTACTCAGTTTGTTCAGACCAATAAGAGATCCTGTATCCAAAAAAATGGTGGACAATGTCTGGCAAATGACACTGGAGACTGACTCTCGACTCCACATGTGCACACACACACATGTCCACATACATCCACACCCACATGAATATGTACCCACATTTATACATACATGCATTCATCATAATTACAATAATGCATCTAACCTGGCATGGTAGCACACACCTATAATCCCTGCATCCAAGAGGCCAGGCTAAGATACATAAAAATACCTTGTCTGAAAGATACAGTGTGAAGCTATAGCTCAGTTAGTTTTGTAACCTACAAGATGCCACGAGTCTGATCTCCAGCTCCGCAAAAATGTCCCTCATCAAAGTAAAAACTGTCCTGATTCACTATGCTTCTTGATGCCCCTCTGCCATGTAAAACAAGACATTGATGGCTTTTTACCGCCTCTCCTCCAATGCCCAACTTCTATTAATACTATTTACAGTTCTACATATAAATAACTCACATTAATTCGTTAAAGTTTTCTTTATTCTTGAGAACTTTCCACGTGCATATACTGAGATGTGATCATATGCAGTCCCCGTTCCCCCTCTAGCTCGCCTCAGCACCCACAGTTTTTAAATCATGAGTCTTTCTATTTGTCCCTCTGTCTTTGTCCCCAACACTGACCCTGCAGTCAGTCTTAAGTTACTGACCTTTTCGCCTACTGAAAGTTTATTCAAAGAACAAAAAAAATTTGAATATTCATCAAATCTGTTTTCATTTTAAAATGTTGAAACATTTCTTCCATTTAACATGGACTTTACTCCTAAAACTGTTTAAAGTTGAGTGTGTGTGTGTGTGTGTGTGTGTGTGTGTGTGTGTGTGTGATTAAATGCACCAGCAGGATGTTATTTAAAGAAAACTTAGAGTGAATTCATTTTACAAACTGAAGGAGTTTTTCTCCCTTTGCAATAATAATACACTATTATTCCAACCCACTGCCACCTCTTCTTCCCATAACTTACAATGACCCTAAAATTTTTATTTTACAAATTTGGATTTCTGAATAGTACATGGAGCTTACTCTATTTTATTTAAAAACCAAATACAAACATTATGCATTCTGCAACACAGTTCTTTCTAACTGTATAAAAATCACCCTTCCTCTGCATTTGAGAACTTGCTGGTTTTTTTTCAACAATGTCGCTATCATTTTTTCTACATTCCGTCAAAGTACACTAGTGCATGGAAGAACAGAGATAGGTGAAAGGAAGACCAAGCAGGAAAGATCATTTTAAAAAATCAAATCATTTTTAAAAATCAAATATGAACTAACCAGTACCCCTAGAGCTCCCAGGGACTAAACCACCAATCAAAGACTATACACGGTGGGACTCATGGCTCCAGCTGCATATGTAGCAGAGGATGGCCTAGTCGATCATCAATGGGAAGAGAGGTCCTTGGTCCTGTGAAGGTTTATGCCCCAATATAGGGGAATGCCAAGGCCTGGAAGCAGGAGAGGGTTGGTTGGTGAGCTGGGGGAAGGGGGAAGGAGTAGGGGGTTTTTCAGAGAGGAAACCAGGAAATGGGAGAACATTTTAAATGTAAATAAAGAAAATATCTAATTAAAAAAAGAAATAAAACCATTTTCAAAACAATAAAGAAAACAATGATGTCTTTCTTTGTGTATGTTCCAAACTTCTTAATTCTTTCTTCCACCTGGGCTTAGAATACTTTCAAGTTCTTACTCCTGCTATTTCTTTAGTCTTGGAGTTGAAGCTGGTGTACTAGATTCTGAGGGTGCTTTCCCAAGCAGTGTTCCCCTGTAGAGTTTCTAAGGATGGCCTAATGGACAAATGTCCTGAAACTTAGAAAACTTTGCAGTGAGAGGCAAGCTTTCTGATTTGCCCTAAGAGCCCTGTAGAGGGGCTGCTGAGGGTGGTGTAAGAGCCCTGTAGAGAGGCCGCTGAGGGTGGTGTTCAGGGCTGGCATTGCTTCTGGTGTTGGAGGAGAGCCTGGTGAGATTCATGCTGCAGCCATTAGTGCATTTTTGATTATGATCTGACAAGTTCAGCACTGAGTTGTTTGGTTTCTCTCTGCAGTTGCAACACACATGGGAGGCACATGTGTCCTCGACTGGCGTTTTTCTGCTTTGGAGGTGTTGATAAAACATTTTTGGAAGTATAATTCACAAGCCTGTAACATTCCTCAACCCTACAGGATGTAAACCCTACTCTCAGTCAAAAGGCAATGCCTTGGCAGAGAACCTGCCCGCTACCAAGATGCTCCGACTATCCAAGCCAGCATTAACTACCCAGCCCTGACCTTCAGCCTGGGCACTTTGCTGGGACCTTGACTGGCACAGTGGAGCTCCATGGACCAGAGAGTGACCCTGTTAGGGTCTGCTCTCATCATCTCCCAGCTTTTGCTAAGTTCTTTCTACTGGAACCAGCCAGGCAACCATCAGAGTCCCGTGTTCAAACCTTAGGAGTCAATGTACAAATGGTAAAGGAAAAGAGCCAACGTCGTCCAATCCTCTGGCTCCCCCTTAGAGTTTCTTGTGCTTATGGAACCTAACGATCATTGCCTGCATCTTCCCTTAGGACCACCACCTTTACCTGGCACTGATACAATAATCGTTCTGATTCTCTAGGCTTCTAGTGTTGCTGTTTTCAAAACAGATCTTCTACTGTGGTCAAAGTGCCTTTCTAAAATGCAAATGTGATTGTGTCTTCCCTTTTCAAAGCTTTCCCTCGCCCCTTAAACCATTGGGACTAAGTTTAGGATTGTTGATATAGATTAAATAGGACGGTATGCATTGTCCCCAATGATCGTGATTGAAAATAAAGAATTGTTAGGACCCAGGTGTGAACAGAGACTACCCAAAGCTATGTGGAGCACAGGTCACCCAGGCAATGAGCAGATAGGTACTTCTCAACCGAACCCCAGCACATCCCAGCTTCACAAACTCATCAATGACATTTGGAATACCATTGGTCCCCAAGACACATGTTGTAGGCTTGGTCCATAACCCATGGTACAATTTGGAGATGGTAGAAATTTGAGGAGATGAAGCTTAATGGAAGTAAGTTATGTCACGGGGAGTATGTCCTTGAAAGGGATATCGGCATACTATCCCCTAGCCCTGTACCTCCTTCTCTCTTTCCTCCCAACTCCCTACCTTCTTGGACAAACCATGATGTAGGAATCTCTATCACATGCTCCCTACCATGATGTTCTGCTTCATGGCAAGCCAAAACCAGTAGCCTGGACTGAAGTACCCAAACTATGGGCCGAAAATAAATCACTCACTATAAGTAAGTTAGTACCTCAGGGCTTTTGCTACTGCAACAAAAAAAAAAAAAAAAAAAAAAAAAAAAGCCAACATGTGGCCTTCTCGTTGTTCTATTGGCTGCCTTGAACAACTCCATTCCTTTCTACTTACTCCTCACCCCGGACAGCTCTGCTTCCTCTGTTTCCACTAAGCTTGTTGTAGGAAGCTGTCATTGGCCTCTTCAGACTCGCTTAGTACTTCCCTTTGAAGCTATTACCAATCTCTACTGTGTTGTTTGATTTCCCCTTGTTCCCCACAGAGCACTAAATACTTTGAGGACTGGGATCCTGGCATCAGCTGACTCGCAACACATACAAGTGAATTAATGAATCCTGAATGCTAGCAGGACATGGAGAGGGAGAACATGAGAGGTTTGGAAGAGACTGGGTGATAGCAATAAGCTTGGTGGTTTGAGGTACAGGCACAGCATGGGAACTTTGCCTAGGCAGAGCACTGGTTGTCTGACACAGCCCAACAGTAAGGACATGGGTTCACTTTGTCCTGGAGTTCCGACATGAGAAAAAAAAAACCTTCATTTCCATTGGTTGAGCAGTAAAGGTACCTTACAGTACAGTAAGCTGCAGGACAAGGACCATGAAGGACACCTCTAGGATGTGAATTGTTTCCTTATGACCTGGACATTGGATCCACAGACATGTTCAGTTTGAGAAATTCTCTGCATGTGTATTATAATAAGTTAAAAATAAAGTGAGTAGATCCTCTTTCCAGACTGGACAACCGAGGTCTCACAGGGCATTGAATGTAGAAAGCCTTGCTGTCAGTCTGTCTGTCTGTCCTTCCCAACCACAGTTCGGACCTGGAAAGCTGCACAGAAGAAACGTGTCTGCAAACCTTCAGAATTCTGCCAAGGCACCAAGGTGCTGAGTACACATCAATGAGCTAGCTTGTTTACTGCCAAGATGCCAGTTTAATTCTGAGAAATGCTTTCATTTTCGTTAATTGTGCATGCATTTGCAGTGGACATTTCAAATGTGTATTTATTTGGGCTCACCATCCTTTTGGAGATGGCTACAAACACACTACAATGCACCCTGTGTGCACACAGTTTGAAACCCACCTTGCATGTTCATAGTCCTGAGTCTCTGTTCTGTGCACCCTGACCCTCCTCTCCCCAGCTCCAGGCCCTCATTTCCAATTTCTCCACCCCCAATCCTCACCTCAGAAGATGACTTCTCTGGAGATGTCTGGCCTGTTGCTCAGCCCATCCCATGGTTTTAAAGTGACACTAATTGCTGACATCCAGTGGCAGCTTGGCTTTATTAGAGATGTGTGTTCAGTCTGCTAATGCTGGCCCTTGTGTGCCTGTTTGAGTGCTCTGAACTGCTTAAGTGGCCCCAGACCTAACAGGAGGGTGGAGCATGAAGACTGCTGCTTTGTTGTTGGCTAAGTTCTACCATATCTTGGGGTTTTGCATGCTGTCAGACTCTGAGTAAGAGGTTGAAGGCATGGTGACCCCTATCAGTGAGTTCAGTGAGTGACAGTGGGCTTAAGACACAGCAGCTTTCTGACCTAAGCTCCTTCCTCCTCCTTCTTGTTCTCGGCCTTGCCTCCATTCAGCCACCTTGACGACCTAATGGCTAATCATAATGGCTAATCATTTCCTTACACAATGCTTGAATTGTGAAGCAGGAGCCATTTTAAAAGCACTCAACTCCATATTTTATTATTTTTCCAGAAAAAACAGGTTTTGCCTTGGCCAGCCTTGGTGCGATGGTAGGATATGACTTGTGACAGGTCTGAAATGCATTCAGAACAGTAAACAGAGGGCTAGCCACAGCTCCCTAATTTAAATGGGGGTAGGGGAGCAACACAGGCAGTGTTTACCACACTCAGGAACACACGTGGCTTCACTTCAGAGGAAGGCATTCCTTTGAATCTGAGACTGGGACAGAGAGAGAGTATAAGAAGGAAAAAAGTTTGGTTTCAATATGTGAAATTGTGCCCCTAGGGGAAACTTTAATTCTTGTCAAATGTTTAGGGCGAATGCAAATGGGAAGGCTTCCATGTCTACAGATGTATCCCTTGGCGTTCCAGCTTAGTCTGTGCTGAGTCTCTGTCAGCCGAGGTGCTGCTGGAGGGCATGGGTGCTAGTCTGGCCTAGGAGGAGGAAACAACCAGTGCCTAACAAGATGACAGACTGGCCACCCAGTCACAGACAGTAAGGTGGCGTCCTTGTCTGTTTACTGAGAGATAGAAGTAGGGATTCTGTGAGTTCTGGGCAAGCCTGGCCTACAAAAAGAGACTCTGTTTCAAAAAACGAGTAACAGTAACCATCATAATTATTGAAAACCACATTCTTAGGCCTAGTCTCTAATGTCTCCCAAACCGTTAGAACTTTTAGTCCAGCCTAGACTACACAGTGAGAACTTGTCTCAAAAGAAAGAAAAAAAGAGGAGGGGGATAAGGGAATGGAGAAAGGCTTTCTAGCAGGAGAGCCTGGGGCAGGACTGGGAGAGGCATCAGGGTGGGCTCAGAGCCTCTTCCTAAGCTGTAGGGGGTAGGGAAGGACAAGCCTGAACAAATCCATTTCATCAAGTAACTTTAACCTTCCTTCGCCTGGCTACCAGAGCTCTGAGGGCCCTAGGCCTCTGTGGCAAAGGTAGACCAGGCCAGGCTGCCTTTACCCTTCAGAAGCTGAGAAAGTACAGTGCTCTGCATTGATCTACCAGCTGCATAAATGTAGCTCTGAGATGGTTGTTAAAAACACATTTCCAGTGCCCTTGGAAGGGAAGTCAAAATTCTAATTATAACCGGCAGCTTCTGCCTTTCTGGGTACAGCCCATGTTTTGAAGAGGAAGGGGAACTCTGGGCAGGGCTGGCAACTTCAGCAATAGGATGGAAGCATTACAAACATCTTCCCCACAGGGTGCAAATGACCCTGCAGATAGGTAAACACAGACACAGTGTGAGCAGAGCTGGAGTCTGAAACAGATACACAACCCAGTCACAGACAAAACCTCAACCTCTGAAGCATCCAGAAAAGCTTCTGGGACCTCACTCTTGTTCCCAACAGCATGTGACCTAGAGGACGCATCCTTCCTGCACCATCTTCTGTATCCATGGCCCTGGCTGAGTGCAGGAAGAACCTGAGCAGTCTTTCCAGTGACCTGACAGGAAGTCCTGTTGTGTACTTCCTGTGTTTCCAGCTAGCATTTGCATCAAGGACAAGGCTTCTGACTGTGCTGCTGGCCTCTGAATTCTACGTGGCTTAGTAGGTGCTGATTAACTTTGCTGAGTAAACTTTGGCCCACTGCTGAGAAGGAGAAGGACTGAAGAAAGCAAAGGAAAGAAGGCATGTGTTGGGAAGGAGGCTCAGTCCCAGAAAAGCTTGCCACACAAGCACAAGAACTTGGGCTGGATCTCTACAATCCATGTACAAAAGGCAATGTGCTGGTTCTGTAAGACTCTGACAAGCCTTAGCTTACCGGGACCTCCTGCCCCCATACCAAGTGAACAACGCAGAGCCAGGGATCGATCAAAAAGCAAGAGGAATTTATTGTTCCAGAGCGCTGGGATTGTCACCTGCACCCAAAGGAGAGGCGGCAACCTTGGGTGGCCCATTTGGCGAGTTTTTGTACAGTTTCCAGGGGCAGAATAGAGCATCAGCAACTAGGCACAATATGATTGGCAGAACAATGTGCCCTTTAAACTGATTGGTCTTTAGGGAATGAGGTAGTAGGGGCTTGACTTGTCTCTTCCTTTCAGGCTATGTGCTCTCTGAGTTGTCTCTTTCAGGAGGGGAGGGGTGGTGGAATTTTCTAACGGCTCTGAACTGACATATTCATTCTCTTCTCTTCTTTGTGTATGCTTTGATCCTGAAGCTATTACTGGTATTTTGATAGCTCATACTCCTGGTCTTCTATATCTAGTTCTTTGTAGCTCTGCTTTAAGATCATTAGCTGTACTGTACCTATATGTTCCTATGTTCCTAAACAATAGTGACTAAGCGGTTCAAAATGCAGGGGCCAAAAGTCAACAATAGCAGTAGAACAATAAGGGGTCCTAACAGGGTGGATATGAGGATGGTTAACCAAGGGGAGGAGTTAAACCAAGACTCTGTTCTCTTCTTTTGGCTAATTCTTCTCTCACCTTGGCCATTGAATCTTTAACAACCCCAGAATGGTCTATATAAAAGCAACACTCCTCAGCTAAGGCAGCACACAGCCCTCCTTGCTGGAGGAAAAGTTAAGTCTAATCCCCTCCTACTCTGTAGTACTCCTTCTGATAAGTCAATGATTCTTTAAGGTGACTGATAGAAGTTTCTATTCTCTCTATATCTAAATCAATGGCTGCCTTCAGACTGTAAGACCAAAGCAGAGGTCCCAGTGGCTGCCCCGGTCACCCCCAACCCCAACAGAAGGAAGACAGTGAGTGCTGTAACAGGTTTGGTGGACAGGCACATAGGATGGGGGAAGGAACCAGAATCCAAAGGTACCACCAGGCACTCATGATCAAGGTCTAGTGACCTTGAGCTTTAGCATATTGTCTGTCTTGTGTACCATCCAGAGGGAGTTTCTGGGGAGCAGGGTGCCTGCAGGTTTCACATGGGAACCGTGCATCCAGGCTAAAATACCATCCACCTTGAGGGCTGTGGGAGTGGCTAGCAGCACTAGGAAGGGTCCCTTCCACTGGGGTTCCAGCAACTGTGCCCGATACCTCCTTACATAGATCCAGTCACCAGTCTGGAAGTGGTGAGGGGTCTCTGGCATCCCTGCAGCATTTAAGGCAGTCAGCTTGGGCCAAATCTCGTGTTGTATTGATTGAAGGGCTTGGGAACTCAAGAGGAGGTTCCTATCAGTGAGTTGGAATACCTCCAGGGAGGGCCCAGTGGACACCAAGGGAGTTGGGGTACCAAACAGGATCTCAAAAGAGGTCAGGTTAAAATGGTAGGGGCTGTTGCAGGCTCAGAACAGGGACAAGGGTAGGAGGAGTACCACCCAGTCTGAGCCAGTCTCCAAGGTCAATTTAGTAAAGATTTCTTTTCTTTTAAGGTTCTATTTATTCTTTCTACCTGCCCTGAGCTCTGAGGACAGTATGCACAGTGGAGCTTCCAATTTGTCTCCAATGTCTCTGCCAATCCATGACTTAACCTTAGAGACAAAAGCAGGACCTTTGCCCTATCCAGTTACCTTGGGCACTCTGAACCTCTGGAAGATTTCCTCTAATATCTTCTTAGTTACCATGGTAGGTATTTCCTGCTTGGTGGGGAAAGCCTCAACCCCTCCAGAGAAAGTATCTACAAACACTAGAAGGTATTTGTAACCATATTTCCTGGCTTAACTTCTGTAAAATTGACCTCTCAATATACTCCAGGCCCTTCTCCCCTAGGTCTTTCACTCTGTTTACTCTTGGCTGCATAAGCATTCAGCTGCTGGTATACCTTACACTGTTCTACTATCTCTCTGGTCCAAAATCTGAGGTCTACTATATGTACTTTAGGTTCCTTAACTGCTTGGACAAGCTTTTTATCCCCTAAATGAGTTCATGTATGCATTTGGCCCAGTAAGTCTTTTCTTGCTTTCTGGGGAGTATAGTTTTTCCTTTTTGTGTGCGCCACTGCCCTTCCTTCCCTAGGTAGTAGTTGGTAGGGTGTCCTTTCTTCTTCAGTATATTCTAAGTGAAGCCATACCTTAGTCCAGTCCCATTTCCCAGTGGGTGGTTCTTGCAGGCCCATACCCAGTTTAGGCTCCTGCATAGCCACTTCTAGAGCCACTTGATCTGCCTGGTTATTGCCTTAAGCCACTGAGTCTCTTCTCTTCT
This sequence comes from Mastomys coucha, assembly GCF_008632895.1. Classification (NCBI taxonomy): domain Eukaryota; kingdom Metazoa; phylum Chordata; class Mammalia; order Rodentia; family Muridae; genus Mastomys; species Mastomys coucha. Next base: position 3,605,384 of record NW_022196895.1, on the reverse strand, counting down.
GATGTCCTGGACAATGAATAATACTCACAGTTGCTGGCTTCATCAGGACATCCAAGAGATCCAAGATTTCCTGCTATTTTGCTCTTTTCCCTCTGATGTGAGAATTCTTCTCTCTTGGTATATAGCCCCGTGGACATGGGCTGTGGCAAAAGCACACCTGCTATCCATGTAGGTGTTGATCTTTTTGCCTGCCCCCAGGTCCAAGGCATTGGTCAGAGCTATCAGCTCTGCCTTTGGGGCTAACTTTCCTGGAGGATGTAGTTCCACCGAGACCTCCTGGTGCCCATCCTCAATGGTGGCCCCTGCCTTGCATTGTCCCTCTACCAGGTAGCTACTGCCATCAGTGAACCAGATTGCCTCGACATCAGGGAGCAGCCAATCCAACAGAATCCCTGGTCCTCAGAATCTGCTGGCAATCATGAGCTGTCGAGTAAAGGTCGGGGTCTGGTAACACAGTGACTAGGTCGAGGGCCACTGGTGTCATAAAGGTCACCCAATCTGAACTGAGCAACAGAGTCTGATAATGAGTCATGCAGGCATTGGTCAGGAGCTGGTGAACAAAGCTCTCCAAGGCATGAGGAGCTGTCACAGTCAAGTTATGCCCCAGAGTCAATTTATCAGCATCTTTAACTAGAACTGCCACTGCTGCCACTACCTATAGGCAAGCTGGCTACCCAGCAGTGACAGGGTCTAATTTCTTTGACAGATAGGAAACTGGGCACTTCCAGGGGCCCAGCCACTGAGTGAGCGCCCCCTTGGCTATCCCTCTGTTCTCAGCCATATAAAGGCGGAAAGGTCTACTGACATCAGGCAGTCCTAGAGCACGGAACTCAAGCAGAGCCTGCTTAATCACCTCAAAAGCCTGTTGTCCACCCAATGTAAGGGCCATCCATCTTTAATCAAGGGATAGAGTAGGTCAATCAATTCAGCAAACCCTGGGATCCATAGACAACAGAACCCAGCCATGACTAGGAGTTCCTGTACCTACTTGGGGCTCTGCGGAAGAGAGATGTGCAGGATGGTCTCCTTCTGAGTGTTGGATAGCCAGTGCTGGCTGTCTTTCAGCAGGTAGCCAAAATAACTTACTTTTCTCTGGCAGATTTGTGCCTTCTTGGCTGAGGCTCTGTATTCCAATCCTCCCAGCTCCTCCAAGAGGCATTTAGTCCCATCTAGACTGTCCTCCTTAGTCTTGGGTCCCAGGTTTCTTTACAGGCAGGAAGCGAGTATTCCAAGCTGATTGGCACATCTGCAGGATCCCTTGTTCTAAGAGCCTGGTAATGTGGGGCCTGATTCCATCCTGGGCCTCCCTCAACATCGGATATTGGTGCACAGACACTGGGGAGGCTTGGGCTCTGAGCTCCACATGGATGGGGGAGCTGGTTGGTGGCCCTTCCCATCCCTGCCATCTCAGCCCAGGTCTGGGGAAAGGCCTCCAGCCACCAGTCTAGATCCTTGGGTGCCCTGTCGAAGGTCTCAAACAACTTATATTCATCCTCTAGCCTGAGAGTCAGGACTTGGAGTGGTTCTCCCTGTTATGGTAGACGTTCTCAGCAACCTGCACTAAATCCCTCAACGACTTATCCTGTAGTCCCTCTAGCCTCTGAAGCTTTTTCCTGATATCTCTACTAGCCTGGTCTATGAAAGCCATAGTCACACTAGCTTTCTTTGTGCTCCTTGCTGCTGGGGTCATAGGGTGTATACTGACGGAATGCCTCCATGAGTTGCTCTAGAAAGGTAGCAGGTTAACTCATCTGATCCCTGTCTAACCTCATGTACCTTGGTCAAATTTGTGGGTCATCATGTGCCCACCCCCTCCACCCCCCAAGATCTGCCAATGGAGCCTGGCGGTAGACCTTCAAATGCTCCTTACCTTCTGTCATATTAAAGTCCCAGTCAGGTTTAGTTAGAGGAAGTCCAGTGTCAACGAATGACAGCCTGGTCAATCGATGGTGCCCCCGTGTCTGAGGGGGCATTCTTTCTGGCTTCCTGTATTATAAATTAAACAGTCTCAAAGAGATGAATCGGCCCCTTGGAAAGGGGGTAGGCAGGTTGGGCCTTCCAGTTATACAAGTCTATCAAAGAGAAGGGCCGATATTGCATAGCCTGATTGCCCTTTCCTAAAGGCCCATAGGCCCTCAGTGGGAGAGCCACCATGGTATCAGAGGAGGTGGCTCTCAGACTTCATGTTTCCATGGCAGGACCGGGAAGTTGGCCCCGGTCCTGGATGGTCTGAGGATCTTGAAACTGGT